>NW_018734918.1:0-30245 GCF_002204515.2 Aedes aegypti | reverse complement strand
CCCAATATACGTAGTATGTTTTACCACACAGCTTATTTATAGCAGCCCCTGCTTAAGTTATTTTTAAGAAGTAAAATTTCCGTTCCACCTATCATAAAAATTTTCAAAAAATATTTGTGTTTCAGAAATTAATGTGCTAATTAAATGTATTGGTTCAATAGTACAGCTAACTTACAAAATAGTCTGTACAATTTATGAAACTGTTTGAAAATTGGTTTTTCAATTTCCTGTTTTAACATGGTTTTTACAGATCTCAACTTTTGGGTAGCGTTCAACAATTAGCGAACTACCTATAATTCTTGTTTTTCAATGTTTTTTTTTTTCTTAAAAGCTCTAACTTTGACATATTGTATCAATTAAACTAAAAAAATCTTGCTCTGATATGTCAAGAATACTTAATAGAAGTAAGAAAAATCTATCAGAACATTTTTTTTTCTTATAGGCCACCTCGCCCTTAGTTGCACTTCACAGGTATAACCAAAGTATTACTGATCTATTTAGGATAGCAACATAATGCTAAGAAAACATTCAGTAGACATTATTTAATTATCGGGCTTCCCAAATTTGGTAGCGAACAACACTGTTGAATTTGATCCAAAGTATCGTATCTACTGCAATGTTGAAATAATCAAAATTAACAGAATCAACATATGTTTTCATTCAACTTCGAGCTAAAATTATTTACGCAGTGTGTGTTACCTGTTAAAAAAAGATGTCAAACATTAATGCAGAATAACTAAACGTAGAAAATACCACAAGGCGGATTAAAAAAAAAACGAAAATATTAGAAACAGTAAAGCTACGAGGCCGAAATACTATAATGAGAGAATCTAAAAGACAGAATCTAACCAGAAAGCGGAAAATATCCGAAAGCCAGAAAACACTAAAGGAGGAAAAGTACGAATACAGAGTTTGGCCTCGAGACAAAAAACCGGAAGCCAGACAATCAATCGGTGGTATGTGGAGATTTAAGGATAAAATGTTTATAATGGAGCTACAAAAAAGTTAGTAATCCACCCAGCCCTACTTACGCCCGACTGAAATGCTCTATGCCCCCTTGAAAAGTATCGCCCAACTACCCTGTAACACAATATTGTTCCTTTAACAACCCCTGGTCACAGTTGCGTTTCTTCTGAACTTCATAACTTATTTATAAGATTATTACTGAATTTTTAATTTGATTTGATAAACAGTTCAATTTTATCATAATTGGTCGGCTCTATTGTTTTTCAATGAGTATCATATCTCCGAAAGAATTGTGCTCGCGCCAAAGATTACCCGTACTGAGTTGATTTAGAATTCAGGTAGTTGAAAAGTTTTGAATTTTCTCCCAGTTTGTCGGTCTTTTGTAAAGTACCAAAAATTCTTATTATTTTACGAGGATAGTATATATATGTAATTTCAGTGTAGATATGCCCAATAGAGTTACGAAATTTAAACTTCGAATGGCGTGTGCATAACTAAATTTCTTCCAAACCGCTTCAAATTTTGGTAGAATGATTTTCATCACAATTGACACCGTTTGAGTATTGGGGAGCAAAAAACTTCAAATTTGCATCATCTAGCCCAAACAGCTTTTCACTTAATGTCTTCAATTGTTTATGTCATGAAAAATTGACATATTCTGATTAATATCATTTAAGACTATCAATTTCAATCCAGCTCAATCCAGCTTTTTACGAATACTAATGGCTGCCGCAAGCAGACTCGTTTTTTCGGTAGGGATTAAACGATATGACGTTTGGCTGGGGTCCGTCAAATATACACGGAGAAAACAGAATACCTATATTTGAGTATTTTTTACTTATTTCTGAGTTGTTTTTCTCACCCCATTTCATTTGCTCTTTCTATTGTCGAGCACTCGACACTGAAGAAGTCTGTAAGTCGCAGACGAAATAGGCCTATCTGTCAAGATAAGTAACACATATTAGAGTTTAAAGGTATTTGCTCACCTCAGTGATTTTAGTATTTTATTTTTTTTTTTGCAAAAAGTGAAGTGTTAAAGTTCATTTGTAGTTTGTAGTACTCTAATAATCCCCCCAAAGTTTAATATAAAAAAGTGTAAAGAGCAAAGTGCAAAACAATTCCAAAACCGAACCTTGCGTTAACTCAAATTTGAGTTAGTGGCATTGTACTGAAAGTTGAGTGATCTGATCTGGTAGGTATTTTTTTCATGCCTTCAAATTCAAATTTTCTAATGTTTTCCGTTGGTTTAAGCCCAAAAAACTTTTTTTTAGATTTTGTCACATCCTTTGGCTTAAACTCAAATTTTGGGTGTATTTTGTTTTCCGTGTCCCTTACGAAATGTCAGATAGGAACAACCCCAGTGGCCGAACTAAAACCCCTGTGGTGTTTTTGTCGACTAAGCGAACGTCAAACATGATCAAAAGTGTCAAGGTTCATTTATGGACCAAATTTTTAAATTAAAGTTTAAACATGATATAGCCATTATTTGAGCGGTTACAGTAACATGCTTTTTCGTGTTATTAAATAAAAAACAAGATTTCATTAAAAATTTTAGGACCCAATTGAGTGTAATGAACTCACTTTTGAATACTTAATTTTCTCCGTGTACATCGACACAAGTCAAACGTCAAATCTGATCCCTACCAGAAAGCCATTAGTGCTTTTAAAAACTTGATCAAGAGAGAGTTGTTGATAAAATCAACTGACAATTAACACCATGAGCTTTCGTGACGTTCTCATGAACGTTCTAATAATCAGGCAACATATTCACCTAAACATGGTCTGGTTCACAGTATATATTTGTTGTTCTCGAGTTCACGACAGCTGTTATTTGAGAACAGGCACTTCTAGCCTGTGATTCTTTACGTGGGACTTTCCTTTTGTCCATGGAAAGTTTTCTAAATGAGGAAGTACTTTTGGTGGATATGAAAATGATTTCGATCTGTTTTGTATTGTAAAGCCAACATGCTTTCGCTCAAGAAAGTAAAGAGATTCCTGACTGAATGGGTCAAGAAATTTCCTACAGAGAGCCCCATTTGAAATGACATTACAATTTGATTACAACTCATTACTCCTTAAGGCTGGTATGCTACTGACAAGAAAAAGAATCGCCTATCTCGATGCGTGGAACATTTCTTCCCAAAATGGTCCAGAAAATCGCATTTTTCTGACGCAGTACACAGTTGACTCCATGAATCGATTACTGAAGTTCCCATCGATTCATAGAGCAGAAATCTTTGGAAAGTTGATTGAGAGGACCATCATAGTAAACATGAAATGGAATTTTCTGAAGCTGCTTCGAATAATTCACTACATTCCCTCCGGGATTTGTCCAGAGTTCTTCAGAAAATTTCGCAAAAGTTTCTCCGGAGTTTCTTTCCAACGTGGGAATTTTAATTTTCTCCAGGAATTTCTTCGGTGTTCGTCAAGCAATTACTCCGGTGTTTTCTAGAAACGCTTCCGGACTTCCTCCAATAACACATCCGGAGTTTCTCCAGAAACGCCTCCTAAGTTTTTCCATGAATTGCTTCGTAGTTACTCCAGGATTTCCTTTGGAGATTTTCTAGGGTTTGTCCCAAAATCCTACAGGAATCTCTTTAAAGTTCCTTCGGAGCTTCACCGGTGATTCCTCCTGAGTTGCTCCAGAAATTCCTTTAGAGTTCTTTCAGCAATTCTTTTGGATTTTATCCAGCATATGCTTCGAATTTCTTCAAAGCTTCAGAAGAACTCCGGAGAAAATTTCTGAAGGAACGCCAGAAAAATGTGACCTACAGAGGAATTCATGGGGGAAAACCCGGAAATTTCTTGAGGAATACCCGAAAGAAACTACTCAACAATTCCAAAGGAGTTAAGAAGGAAATCCAAAGTATTTCCCGGTGCAACTTGTAGGAACTTCGTAGGATATACTGGATTTCATCCCAGCAATTGCTGAAAGAACTCCTAAAGAATTTCTGGAAACAACTCAGGAGAATGAACGGTGAAGAACCGAAGGAATACCCAAGAGAACTTTTAAGAAATTCCTGTAGGAAGTCTGGAGAAAATCCAACAGAATCTCCAAAAGAAAATCCTAAAAAAACTATGGAGGAACTCCGGATTGTTTCTGAGGAATTCTGGAGGCGTTTCTAGAGAAACTCCGGGGTAATTGCTTGACGAACTCAAGAGATATTCCTGGAGAAACTAAGAAAGAAATTCGAAGGAATTCCTGGTGGAGCTCTAAAAGAATTCCCGGAGGAATTCTTGGAGAATATCTCCAAAGGAAATCCCCGCATTATTTCTTGGAGGGAATTCTCGGAAAAGTTCTTGGAAGAAATACTCGGGGGCATTCCTGAAGGAAATCTTCTAAAAATTCCTGGAAAAAATCTTCGGAAAAAATCCTGTTGCAAATTTCTCAAGAACTACCTGGAGAAGATTTCGAGAAAAACTCTATGAAAAAATCCCCGAAATAATTCTGAAGAAAATCCCCGGAGAAATTTCTTTATGATTTTTTTGGGTGAAATACCCAGAGGAAATTCTGGACAAAATCCCTGAGGGATTGCTATTGAAATCCCCTTGGTAATTCTTAGAGCAAATCGCCAGAGAACTTTCTGGAGGAAATGCTCAGGGGAATTCCTGGACCAAACTCCGGAAGTGCTTATGGAGGAAATTTCCGAAGCAATTCCTGGAGGAAAGCACAAAATAATTTCTGGACAAAATCCCCGTAGGAATTGTTATTAGAATCCCTTGGGAAATTCCTGGAGAAAATTCTCAACAGAGATCTTGACGAATATCCCCGATGGAATTTCTATTTGATATTCTCGGAAAAGATCCTGGAGTAAATCCCCAGAGGGATTCTATAAAACAATCTCCGGAGGATTTTTTTTAAGAATTGGAGATGCTATTGGAGATCTCCTGAAGATTTTTTGAAGAAAATCCCCGGAGGATTCTTGGGGGACGAAATTCCCAGAAGAATTCCTGGAGGATATCCCAGGAGAAGTTTCGAGAAGAAAAAAATTCTCTAAAAAATCCCAGGAACAATTTTTGAAGAAATCCTCAGAGAAATTTCTCAATACATTTCTGAACGAAATCCCCAGAGAAAATCCTGGATGAAATCTGCGGAGGAATTGCTATTGGAAATTCCCTGAGGAATTCCTGGAGTAAATCCCATGAGGAATTACTATTGTAAATCCCCTGAGAAATTCCTGGCGAAAATTCTCAGAGGAGTTTTTGGGGATATTGCCAGAGTAATCCTTGAAATCCCCGGAGGAATTCCTGAAGAAAATCTTCGGAGAAATTCCTAGTTGAAATCCCAAGAGAAATTCCTTATTCAAATCCCAAGAGAAATTCCTAAAGGAAATCTCCGGAAAAAATTCTCTGAAAAAAATCTGCGACAGATTTTTTGAAGAAAATCCTGGACGAAATCCCCGGAGGAATTGCTATAGAAATCCCCTGTTGAATTCCTGGAAAAAATCTCCAAGAAGGTCTAGAAATACCCCCAAAGAAACCTTGAAATTCTCGGAGAAATTCCTGGAGAAAACTCCCGGAGGAGGTTCTGGGAAATTGCCGAAGGAATCCTCGAAACCCCTGGAGAAATTCTAGAAAAAAAATCCTGGAGAGAATTCTCGAATGAATTCCTGGTTTAAATCCTAAGAGAAATTCTCGGAGGAAATCTCCGGAAAAATTCTCTGAAACAAATCCCGAAAGTATTTCTGAAGAAAATCATCCTAGATAAAATCCTGAACAAAATCACCTTGAAAAATTCTTCGGAGGTATATCTGGAGAAAATCTTTCTGGACGAAACTACCGGAAAAAAATTGTGTATCAAATCATCGAAGAAATTTCTTGAGAAAATCCCAAGAGGAATTTCTGGACGAAATCCACAGATAAATTTCTGAAGAAATTATATACCCGACGGGATACCTGGAGCGAGTCCCCGGAGAAATTCTTGCAGCAAATCCCCGGATGAATGCCTGAAAGACTGCACGTCACTTTGTTTTGCAGACTAGCAACGGTTGGATCGGTTGGATAGCGTTGTCAAATATACAAACGCATTTTAACCGACAGGGTGGGTTGCTGTTCCCCATACGTGTTAAGCAACGACCGGTGCAATGTCGCGTTATGATGGTCGTTAGCAATTTGTGTTTATTCACGCTGCGGTGGCATCGTCTCAGGCAACGTCGTATGATAAGCAAGCTTTGAGAAATGTGAATTTAGAAATCCAAAAGCAATACTGTCAGTTATTGGTCTAATCTTGAATCGAAACGACTGGTTGCATTGCTACCCACTAGGCCACTTTATAATGCTATGAAGATATGCTATGAGGCCACTTTATAATGACATGAAGACATTTCATTTGCCTTTTTTCCTTTTCCGTTGAACTACCTATTTATGTTTTGTTCACGAAGAAAGAATCATTCCAACCCGTTGAACCGTACTCCAAGCCAACTCGTGACAATAAACACCATTTCATTTTTATTTGAATGGAAAATATACGAAAAGCTCTGAACGTACGCCAAATAAAAGCTTTCAATCCATATTATATATGAACAATAGAGCAGAAACCTTATTTCTGCAATGAAAATCACGTTGGGCAATATAGGCCACCGGAATCTAGGACAGGACGTGACAGCGCAACTAAAACTGCCCCGTTGATTTTCACTCAATAACCTTGACGATACGAAAGCCAGTATCCTTTCAACAAACCTTGTGAACAATTGCAAATGTCAAGGCTCATAGTTTGGTTGTTTCTGGCATGTTCCATTCATCCAAAGCAAGAGAGGATACTAGTTTATTAAAAAAAAAAATAGGTTTATATCAAAACCAGCGATATTTTTCGGAAAAAAATGTCACTATTTCCATTATACTGCTTTAAATTATTTTTTTAAAATTTTTCTTAGCATTGTAGGAGCACATGGGGTAAACTTAACATCGAATGTGAATAGATTTGAAACAAAAAGATTTTATGAAAATATTCCAAAATTTTGATAAAAACTCTACTTTATGAACTAGCAACACTGCCAGGCTAGCAACAAAGTGCCCAATTGCAATTCAACTCAACGATGTGAAAGTAGGCCTTTGCCAAAACGACCAATCAGAAGTGGTCTTTTTGACAGGCAATTGGTTCCGTTTTTGTACTTTGACCTGACACGTCTTTTCTTAGACCAGAATCAGTTTCAGCCACATTTTTAACTTTGGTTCTTTAATTGACTAATCACATAGAATTCTCATGGGAGTGGTCAAATAAGGAATACACTGGCCAAATTAGGTACCGTTTTGCCTCAAATTCCGAACACCCGGTTTTTGTATGGCGACTTGGTTGAAATGTTTCGCTGAAATATGTTCACCAAATAACAAGGAAATGGCAGTCAATTGCAATTCAATTTGAACGTCTCCAATATAATTTATACCGCAGGAGTAGTGATGATTCTCTAGTTTGAGACCAATAGAACAAGCTCAGATTAATTTATTTGCCTAATTATTCATTTGAATACGATTTATTCGTGCTGTTCGGAATTTGAATCAGGGTGTTCGGAATATGAGACAGAACGAACACAATGTTCGGCATTTTAGTCAAAATGTTGTTCCATACTTTTACGTTAAAACAATACTATAACTAATAAAATCAACATAATTATTGGTACACCCAACAGGTAACAGGTAGACTTTGCGATGAAATTAAAATTTACACAAATATCAGCTAATTATGCCAATCAGGTGCATTTGAAGTCCTGTTGGTCTTAAGTGTTCGGAACATGAGTCAAAACGGTATATGGAAGTTAAAATTTCAAGAGTTGTTTTTCTTTTATTTTTTGTACCATTTGTTACGAATAAATGAAAAGAGCTCTAACACGTGAAAATTGTTCTGCGCAGTGAATCAATTGTCAACCAACACGCAGAAACAAAGACATTGTCCTCTCCTACTCTTGTGGCAACAATTTAAATCACCTCTTGAACAGGATATGACAATGATCGCTCATTGTGTGCTCAGCGATTTTCTAGGCTTTGTATTGCAATTTTCTAGAACTATCTCCGTGTTGGTAAACTTTGCTACATTATCGAACAGCATCCATAAAACAAATTTGATTTTATGTGTAAAATAACTGATAAATCACGAATTGAAAAGGTTGCAACAAGCTTGCCACCTGTGATTGTCATAAAAAAATTTCGTGCGATTGTATCCCAATCCACAAAATTTGGGACAAACAGTTGTGAGCGCGCTTGCTTGGCTGTTTGTTTTTCGTCTGTTTTGATGAAAACTGAAAGGAGAAGAGATATTCATGAGTTTGTTTGTTTGTAGCTTCATTTGGGATCATAGCCCTGTAAATATCTACAAAATTCCCAAACAAAATCAGCAGAAAAGGGAATTATTTCTTCAGCAACATCCTTCATTAAGGTTTAAATAATGAGTTTTCACTATGGAATTATAAGTTTGTACTGAAAATTCAAGTACTAACGTGTTTGGAACATTTTCTCAAATTTCTCCATATAAATCTACATCGTCTTTGGGTCACCTTTAAATCACCACCTAGAAAGCAGAACATTTCACAGAACACTATTTTTATGGCAAGGATAGTAAGGAAGATATGGGAGCTTGGATTTTCAAACTTTTTTGAATTTTGAACCGCCCTAATCAGCCCTGCACTAACACTATATCATCGATTTATAGCGCTATGCCTTTCTACCATAGACAAAACTAAAAACAAATGCAAAGGGATGCAAGACCGCCTAAAATTTCACTTTTTCTACTTCTTGGCATTACGTCTTTACTGGGACATTGCCTGCTTCGCAGCTTCCACAGTTATTCATTGAGAGGTTTCTTTGCCAAAGGTGTCATTCGCATTCAATTTTGAATCGCCCTAAGGGCTCATAAGTCGATCAATAGTTCTAAACTAGCATTATATGCACATTTTGGTGAAATATATGACTGCGCGTGCTTATTGGATACATTGGTATAATACAACACTTCAAATTCCAGTCGTAGTATCTAATGAATGCATATATTACCAAATACGCGTTGCAAACAGTTTGAGAGCATTCCAATGCTTTGAAGTTAGGCCGCCTGTGATTATATCAATCCACAAATTCAAACAACGCCAACCAATTCCACTTAGTTGTGCACATTGAGTGCTCTTTCTTATTTCATTCTTGATTAAACAATTGGAAAATTTTTAGTCACAGTTACAATTATACAGTCAACGATTCACTTCGACTTCATTACTAAGAACCGATCAAATATAGGATTCTTATACCTACGCTCTATGATAGTGTACGCCTATTACTTAGACAACTAGAAAACTGTCGCTGCTTCCGCGAAACCTCGCTCGTCTAGGTCGGCTTCGGTAGTATCTTAGGTCCCAGGCCGGCCACTGCTAGGCTTCCGAACGCGGCCAACGGATGCGGGTGATGACCTAGCGGTGGCAGTACGAGTGCTGGACCTTCCGGCATCGAAGTTGGCGTATGTAGATGCCTGCTTTTCTTCTCTGGGGGTTCTTGCAGGCTGGATGAAGAGTTGGCGTCGTCCGGTTTTAGGAGGGATTCTACGTCGAATTGTCGCTTCCGGGAGAAACTCTCCATGGCGCCTTTGATGATTGCATGCTGCTGTTCCATGGTGGTCGGGTAGTTGCAAGCTGCCGCTGCAGCCACAGCCGCTCGGCTTAGGGGTTCAGTCGCCGTTGGCATGTATGCGGCAGGGTTCATGATGGGTGAAGCAGGAATCGCCGGGAAGAACTGCCTTGGAGAGCTGTTATCGAAGATGTCGTCGTCCGAAGTGAGGCCCATGTGGCGACGGACCTTGCGTTGAGCTTTTCTCCGTCGGAAGTCCCCTTTCATGAAGTCATCCACGTTTGCCGGATGGACGGCCCAGTAGTGACCTTTGCCGTGAGCCGAACGTCCAGCTTTGATGAAACAATCGTTCAGAGATAGATTGTGTCGGATTGAGTTTCGCCATCCTGGACCGCGGCTGCGGAAGTAACTGTAGTTGTCCAGAATGTGCTGATAAATGTCGGATAGCACGAGTTTCTTCTCCGGCGAGGTGAGGATCGCTATCGCAATCAGTCCAATATAGCTGTATTGTGGCTTTGGCGCTGAAGAAAGTTTGCTGGCGTCGGCTAGCAGAGCACTGGGTCCAACATCTGCTGGGTTATTCACATACACTGAGGGTTTAAAGAACCTTGAGAGCGTTCTCGGATCCGTCACTATATTCCCATAGTTGAAAAACTGATTTGTTCGAAAACGCTCCACCATAGCATAGTTATACAGCTGTAAGCTGTATTGATCAAATTGCACTAAATCAGCACAGTTCAACATCGTTCTGAATCTTCTGTTTTCCTCCACTGTCACGGTTTACTTTGGTAATCTTCAAATTAAAAATCAAGCTTCTCCACAGTCACGCTGATAGTCGAGAACGCGCGGATCACAGCAGGCTTGAATACCGACGCGCGCGTGCTTCTACAGTTGAGTAATTAAAAAAACTCTTTTGGCTTCTTCGCACCGAACGATTCTGTGATTCAGCAGCAAACACACACAGCAAAAGCGAGTGATCGAGCATCGGCCAAGCGCGCACTTCTGGTCGGGAGAAATTCAAACAGCTACTGACTGCAGAAGACCGAGTTGTAAGCCCGTCTACTCGCAGTAAACATGCCAAACAACGGTCAGAAAACCCCCGCGTCTGCGGGGGGTAAAAGATTTATATAAATATTTGCGCAAACAAGCCGTGCACCAATCGGAGCTCGTCGACTGGCAGTAGGCCACTCCCCCTCGGACGAAAACACGATGCACCGATTGGACGAGGCAGCCAATCAACGCAACGGCGGAACGCCGAAGACCAAAGTAGAGAGAATGGAGTAAGAAGAGGACGATGGTGGAGAGGAATTTGGTGATTGGGACAAGGGAAGGCAGTCAAACAACGAGCATGATTTATGTTTTGCGATCTGTACTCTCTGCTTGTTTTGTGTTTTATATACACAACAAGCAAGCTTCCAAGTCAAGCAAGCGAACAACTAGTAGGCGAGGGATGAAGCAGGCTGGCAGCAGACAAGCCACAAACAACAACCGAAGTCGACTGCTATGATGCTGCGTGGTTCGAATTTGAGTTTTTTTTTTCTGCGTTTCCTTCGGATCGATTGTGGGGTTGGGAAGCACCGGGAAAAAGTGGCCCTGCTGAAGTGGGTATAGCAGCATAAGCGACAGTGAATAGCATTCGAGAAGAGCGATGTGATGTGGGGTGCCAAAACGTGATAAATTATTTTAAAACACCTCAACCCCGGTGCGATGGTGGCGGCAGTGATGGCAGACTTGTTTCGTTGTGACGTTTTTGGTGAGCTGAAATGGCATATTAACACTGATATAAATTTAGTGATTGTTAGTACAGGGAGCGCTCCTTTAATCAATATGTACCTAAAGGTTCATCGAAGACATTCAATTTTCGAGAAATTGATAGGAAAGAAATCGATCGCAATAGTCCGGAACAAACCGAGTGAGATGAATGAGATTGATTTCAAATTTCTAAGTTTGATTTTTACCATCTTGAAACGAAAATTTTAACAGCCCCTCTTCTACTTTTTGGAATTACGTCCCAACTGAGAGGAAGTAAAGTTCTCAAGTAAAGTAAATCATTTAAAGATTCCTACCATGTTGTTTTATCAAGATTGCTCGTAAGATTCTAAACAGTTCTTCTTCTACTTTTTGGAATTACGTCCCAACTGAGAGAGAGTAAGCTTCTCAAGTAAAGTGTTCTTATGAGCACTTCCACAGTTTATTAACTTAGAGCTTTCTTTGACAATGACTATATTTTTTGCATGTGTATATCATGTGGTATGAACGAAAATACTCTATGTAGTGAGAAGTTGAGAGATTTTCCTTTACAACAAGATCCTCGAGCGATGAGATTCGAACCCACGACTCTCAGCTTGGTTTTGCTGAATAGCTGCGCGTTTACCGCTACAGCTATCTGGCATTACGTCTTCGTTAGGACAGAGCCTGCTTATCCACCTTGTATTCTTAGTGCATTTCCACAGTTAACTAAGTACTTTCTATGCTGAAGTTGTAATTTTTATTATTCAAGTGGCATGTACGATGATACTATATGCCCAGGAAAGTCAAGGAAATTTAAAATATGAAAATATTCCGACCGACCGATAATTTAGCCGTGGACTAACGCTAAGAGAGGTCCAGTATTCCGGGGAATGTCCTAGGTGAATTTCTGGTGAGCTCAAAACTGGATTACTGAAAAATTCCTTGCCGAGTTATTATAGAATCTTTGACGAATGCGTTCTGAGAACATTCTGCATTTTTGGTCAAATCCGATCACAGTTTTCCAACAAAAATCCGTTTCGAGCAGACTCGAGTTGAAAACACAAGACTTGTAACGTTGAACGGTCCTAGCGTATTCGGAAACGTATATAAAAGTGATGCCTGGATGAAAGTCAACTGGGATCATATGGGAGATCAAGAAAATGGTACTGTCAGCACAGTTTGGAAAACCGCGAACTCGTTTGATACTCTTGAAGTGTACAAAATACAAAGAACACAGTTTTTGACGTATTTTTCAACTTTTTCCTTCATTTTCGGAAACTAATGATGCATTCTCAATTGATCCAAGGTCTTCGTAATACCCAGATGACAAAACTTCTCATAAACATTGCGTACAATGTGGACTTTCCATTTCCGCAGAAACATAAAAATAAGAACTTCTAATTCGGAGTTGTACGGTATACCAATCCATCGTCCAAGGAAAAATCCTCCACAACACCATGCTCAAGCTCTTCTCTTAAAAAGATAATTATTTTATCAACGTCCTTGCGCCAACTGTAACTGAAAGTCGATATCATCTGGACAAATCCCGGAAACAATTGGATTTGCATCCATGTGATTCATTAATTTACCACTGCTGTGCTGAATGGTAAAATAGTTATTTTCAAGCTCCAAAGCCCACCTGGCGATCTTAGCATTAATGCTTTTCTTGTTCAATGCGAATAGCAAGAGAATTACAATCAGTAATGTTTCCTTTATGAAACTGTGATAAAGGGATTCGGCAAGCTGTTGTCCGTTTTGAAAAATAAACAATCGGGTGCAATTTCCATCATGTTGTGTTTGTATTGTCGCACCGCCACCAAACCGGATCGCGCCAGTGAGGCTCACGACGCGCCTCAACTCGCGCGATTTTGAAATCAGTTTTTTAGTGTGGCGCTGCATTCTTACGATTTTTATGAACACAGC
This sequence comes from Aedes aegypti, assembly GCF_002204515.2. NCBI lineage: Eukaryota > Metazoa > Arthropoda > Insecta > Diptera > Culicidae > Aedes > Aedes aegypti. The sequence goes on along the minus strand of NW_018734918.1, from coordinate 17,087 downwards.
GCACTATTCACATATTAGCTGCGACGCACGGGGCCAAGAAATCAATAATTATAAATAAATGTTGGTCTTGATTTCTACCGGATACATAATATTAGAATTCCTCCAAAGCCTTCAGAACTAGCATCGTAATGAAGGGGTTCCTGGGGTAATATGCACTGCCGGGGCAATACGCACTTCGTCAATTTCTCTGAAATAAATTAGTTTTGAGTGAAAAAAATTATGCAGATTGATGAAACGTTGCAAATTGTTGACACCCTGAGAATTTGATTCATTTTGAATAACTTAACAGGGAAATAGAACAATTTATTCGAAAAGTACGATTCTGATGTAACTTTCCCGATCATTTCATTTGTAGTTTTGAAAGTGATGAAATTAGATTTTTACAACCTTCAACCATAAAACAGATGATTAGAGACTAGGTTGATTGTTGATGAGATGATTTGGCGAAATAATACAACTATTTCTATTTTCCATAACATTTTCTGTTAACCTCACAGCTGGGGGCAACATGCACTTCATTGATCGGGGCAGAACGATCCACTCCAAAATAAACAAAAATCATTAATTTTAGGTTATTTGAAGCATTTACCAACGTATTTATGCACATTGTATCATCTTCTAGGCGAAAATCATCAAAAACTCCTAGTTTTTCGATAAATAAAATTTTGTTTAAAACACGAAGGTGCATCTTGCCTCATTGTTGTGGTGCATCATGCCCCTTTGTTTTAGGTGCGTCTTGCCTGCAATGTTGTGGTGCGTCATTCCCAAAGAGCGGTGCATCATGTCCCGCATCAATAATAATTCACGCAAAAATAGTGTTTGGAAAAAGTTAAATTTTAAAGCAATCTAATGTAATTATGATGAAGATTCGCTCAACACCATGTAAGGTGAACCCAAAACCAACTCGATTCGTGTATTAAAACACTACATTCATGATGTTTTAGTGTTCATTTCGGCACATTTTCCTTAAGTGGTGCATATTACCCCAGGAAACCCCTAGTCCAGTTTCACGCGATGGGTTGTAAAGTGCCAGGACAGGAGCCGATACTAGTTTTCCACGTAATGCATGGACGAACTCAAACTTGGAACCTGTTTTTATCAAACTATGTAGTGGCAATGAAATAGAAGAACATGATGAAACGTAACTCCGGAAATATGAAAATTGATTACGACACTTACTCACTTCTTTAGCATCAGACGGAAACGGCACAGGATTGAATTAATGCATATTCGTCGCTTACTTGATTTTTCTTCCTCGAAACAATCGGAAACGAATATCGAGAATCACTGGGTCGAATCACACCAGCAGCCAACAATTCGTCAACAATCTTATCCACTTCAATTCTGTCAGTATAGGAAAGACCTGAGAGAGACTCGCGAAGAGGAAAAATATCAACGTCATATGCAGCCCCAGATTCCCCTCTCACGAAACGTCAAATGCAGCCCACCGTTTTTATGGCTGAAAAAGTGAGAAGTATTGTGTTCAAAAGTAAACTGTTATTAAAAATCTCAGTCGGCGGAGCAGTTTTTTCCAAAGTTGCTGATAAATCTAGCAGAAGATTAATTATTTCTAATGTCTGCTACATTAGCTGGCATGAAATTTTACTCAAACGGCTATTTATGATTCGATGTGATGCAAATTCAATCATTTTTGCTGAGAGGTTCATGTGAAGATTTGAACAGCATGCGCATAATTGGTATAAACACAAAGTGGAATAAGAAAAAACTCAGCAATCACAGAAAAGAAGACCGTCCTTCGCGAGTCTCGTCTCAGGGAAAGACCCACGATAAAAAGAAACAAGGTATTATATTCCGAAAAATGACATTTGGTACACAGAAAAAAATCCGTTCTCGTATCCCGTAAACAGCAGACGTGAACTCGCCAACAAGCAACATACACCGTGAACTAGATCATGTTTATGGGTAAACATGATGTCAGGGCTTGAATCTTGAGAAAATTGAGAGAATCTCTCACGTATCGCTCTCTCAGGGCTGGTAGCAAGAATTGGTACCGAAAAAAGTTATTTTAGTGACCAAATTTAAGGAATAAGTGACTAAAAAGTGACTTTCTATTCTCGAAAAAGTGACTAAAAGTGACTTGGAAAGCAAGCCGTAATCAATTTTAATTTCAATTCTAGTATACTATTTTACGATCAATATCAATTATGATAGAGATTATTCCATATGATCTTCATCAGGTAGTAGGTCTAGTTGAGTACCACATTTGGACATTTTTTATTGTGCTTCCAAATTTACAAGATATCGCCTAGAATTTTTTCAAACAGGGTAGTTTTTATTTACGTAAATAATCCTTTTTAGTAAATTTTCAATATTTTCAAAATGTTGTGTCTTTTATATTACCAAAAGTATTTTATATTGTAAATTTAATAAGAATTTGGAACATTTGTAAAATTAATTTTTTTTTCATTTCAACATTTCCATTTAAACTCCAGCTTTTCTACCTAATAAGGTCAATATTTTTTATGCATTAATCGATATTTCAAGTAAAATATGATGACAGAAGATCCAATTTGATTGGACTACTGCTTAAACCGCGTCCTTTTAACGCCGACTAAGGAAGAAATTTTCCATCAGTAAGTTTAATGGAAGGTATTCACATTCTAAGACTTCCTCGTAAAATTACGACAAGTAACTTTTCGTTTTTGCCGTAAATTCAGGAGTTTGTTTTGTGATTTTTACCGAACTTTTTATGTAATTTTTCTAATAATGCGTTTATATACCTTCATGTATTCAATCTGTTTATTTTTAAGCAAAAACCACGAACCGAAAAAAACTTAAACTTAAAAAAAATTTCATTATTTTTTTTGTGAAAATTTTTTGAAAAAATCCCACGAGTAATTTCTAAAAATAATTCTAGTGTAATTTCTGATGAAACTTGTTGTGAGTTATAATGATGAATACCTACGAGGATCACTGAAAAATCTCTCGAATTCTTGATGAATATATTTCCTTGATAAATTGCTATGATAATTAAAGCATATTAATCCATCAATATTTGGTGCAATAACTGTAATAATTGCTGTAGTATTAACTAGTGTGGAACCTTGAATGAAATTTTACAGAATCTAATGCAAGGTCCTGGAAACTGTATTTGAAAAAATAGCAGTGGAGTGTTTTGAGCCGCAGTAATAATATTTTGAAGAAATGCTGGAGAAATTTCTAGAGGAATCTAATGAGGAATCCCAGATGCAATTCATCGAGCAATTCTTGGAAAAGATTTTGTCCAATAATACCTTAAGTAAGTTTTGAGAAATTCCGGAGCAGTAATTATGGACGAATTTTTGAGAGAATCCTTATAAAAATGCCTGGATTAAATGAAAAAGGCGTAGGAATTATTGTAGGGTTTCTTGTAAAAATATCGATTTTTTTTCGAAAACTCTATAATAAACCTTTGGGGAAAAACTTCTGTAGGGCATGCGGGAAGAATCCTAGAAGTAGCGATTGAAGAAATCTGTGAAAGAATCAGTGATCTGGAGGAAATACTGAGATTTTGCTACAGAGTAATCTCTGTGAAAATTACTGGAGGTAGTAGCGTAGGAAATGCTCTAAAATTTCTAGTATAAAATTGAGAAGAAATTCTTCTGAGCTTCTAATAAAAAATTGCTGGTGGGCATTCCTGGTGGAGTTTTTGAGAGTATTCCAGAAGGAATCTCTGGAATAAATAGTTACGTAAGAGTCTCTGAAGGTTTCCTCTGGAGCCCCTAGAATATTGCACCAGAATTCATTGCAAGCAGATTAACCATCTGTTTCCGACGACTTTAATCGACAGTTTCTTTATGAAAAAGCGTTTGTATAAAAAGTAATTCAAAAAACAATAATTTCAGAAGGTCTAATTTTTCAAAAATCAGTTCAAAATTTGTTGATTGGTTTTACAATAGTAAACTGATTGCTTACGCAATAGTTTTACTATTCAAAAAGTTAGTTGACTTTTGGATTAATCTGATAAGTATAAAATCATAATCTACTGTTAACTCTCCCTTACTCGATATTGCGTATCTCGATATCGAGTTAGAGAACCACAGTTAAAGTTGGTTCTACTGCGAAGGTCCCTCGTATCGCATTTGCTCTGGTTTTGTGTTCCATAATTCGATACCTCCCTTATCCGATGGCCCCTTCAATATCGAATTATGGAGAGTTGACTGTAGAAACTAATACATAGTATTCCTCTGGTTCGGTTTGCCTCCAGTTCGTTAAAAAATAATTGAGCTCTGGAACTACCATGGGAAAAAGAGGGTTATGGCATAAAAGTGACTTTAGATACCATATTTATTATTATGTCTTAGAGACATTAACTAAAAATAAACACTTTTTAGAGATATGCATTGATATAGTATCCAAGCCTTTCAAAAAGATCTGCTTACCTGAAAATATACTATTTTTACTAGCTTTAATCTTTTCCTACAAATATTATTTATTTCATACGCTCATTAAAGATACCCAACTAGCACTGGGAATCGTATTTGCCTTTCCCATTTTAGCAATCCTAAGTCCTACTTCCTTATTTAAACAAGTTATTCGGAATATTGTAAATAACTTAAAGTAAATTGACTGAATACCTCAAGTTGTACATTTTTTTGATTGAAGAAAATGTTGTGTTACAAAAAGGACATATTCTGCCATAATAATTATTGTTTCGAGGTTTTTTTCCTGCGTATAGCCGAAATCCTCTGATAATTTCAGGTTTTTCAAGGTTGAATAAAATTCCCTGGTAATTCCAATTTTCAGGAATTTTCCAGGTAGTAGACACTTAGCCTAAATTAAGAAGGCCGATTCAAAATTTTCTCCCGAAAAATTAGCTTAAAATAGTTGAAAAAGTGACTTTTTGACGAAAAAAAGTGACTTTAGTTGAAATGGCTTCAAAAAAGAGACTTTAAAGTGACTGGCCTCAAAAAAGTGACCAAGTAACTAAAAAGTGACTCGCTACCAGCCTTGCTCTCCTGTAACTATCATAACATGCTGCACATTATGAGAGACTGTTTATCGTATACTGCTACAACTTTGATCAGATTGGGGGGATAGCAGTAAATGATAAAACCCCTCTAAACATGCTCCGAACCTGGGGGACACTATTGCTATTGGAAGTTCGTGGATTGTTTATCGTGCCAGTAAAGAAAAACACCTATCCCCCAACGGTAAACAAGCGAGAAAAATGGATTTTATCATCGCTCTCTCTTTGGGGCTCTCGCTCGCTGCTTCCATTTATCAGACTTGTTACACCTTGCGATACAATGACGATCGTGGACCGCAACAGATGGGATGTTTTTCTTTGCTTGCTTTGATCGTGCTTCATACTCAAATGAGAGCGAATTCTGCAATGCCTGATGATGGTAGCGAATGGTGTATTTTTGACAGTTCACGTTTCCCAGAACTCTTTTTTGAGCGTGTAGTGACGTCATTCCTATCGCAATCTTCGAACGAGTACAAGGGAAGTTGTTTACACGTGGGAATAGCCTGTAAGTTGTAAGTTGAATACGGTTTTGTGTGGAGTGCAGCGGATAATTGAATTGATTGTTTCCATAGAACGAAGTGTGATGGCAAAAATGAAGTCTCTGAGCCAGCGGGAGTACAGACAAGTATTTGAGATCGGTAAAAGTATGGCAAAATACGAATATCTATCATACCCGAAGCTTGAATTTTATTGCATAACTAATGCATGATTTGATGCCTACTGCAGGCCTTTCTTTCGAACCAGCAAACCCATGGTGGTGCAATTTTGCCATGGTAATGTGGTGATTTCGTGGAGTGAGAACATGCCCATGGCGTGCAAAGCAGCGGGGTTTGCCCGGCATGGCGCCGGTGGTCTAAGTTCCCCAAAGCTGTCCGGACAGATCAGAGCCTGCAGACGGCGAGGGAATACACGCCACAACTTCAACAGAACCCTAGGATAAGTGAGCTTTAGGCTAAGTCAACAATAAAAATGTAAGTACACAACTCATTTGATCATTCCATTTTTTTTGTGAGACCAGAACTTTTATCTTGGTTTGGGGTGGCTCGAATAAGTTAGCGTTGATTCCGCTTTAATTGAACCTGGTGCTTTCTGCGGGTCAAGTACGTGGGTCGGGGGACCAGTGCTCGCAGAAGCCATTCTAAGTTATTACATTTTTGTCTCTAGTCTCATGCGCCCTCTGCGGAGTGGTGACAAATATTTATTCGACCATGTATTGAAAAGTATGATACCGAAGGCTTTTAAAAATTCACAACCTAACAAAACAGGATGAGTCATAAAGTAATCCGGAATAACATAAAACTTCAACAACTGAATTGATCAGACTTTCCGTATTAAAAAGGAAAGAAAATTATTTGCTTGATGCACTTTTCGGTCAGACAAAAAAGCAACACTTACTAAGTTCAACTCTAAGAGAGCTGCCTTCAGTTCCTTACTGGATTTGTTTCCCTGACAAAAGTCATCTACAAGTGCCTGTCCTTGTTACGTGGCGCTGCCGTGGGGCATTTCTGTTGTGTTGTGTTCGTTGGAATCACACCGGAAGCTTGATCTTGTTTCAATTACACCAGCTCCTTGGCTGGATGGATAGAGTGCCGCAATATCAGCGGAGCGGTCACGAACGAACACTTCGACGCTAATTTGGACTGTTCGTGCTTCGTCAATGTCAGCACGTGAAGAAATCTCCTGCATCTTGAGGATATAACCCATCGTCATCATTCATGTCTTGCAGCTGGAGAATGTGATTTTCCTAAGCTGGTCAACAATATCTGCCACTGCGAATGTGTGGCCACAACTTCCTTAGAAACTCTCGCGGAATTCGGCGTACATATGTTGTCGATCGGTCCCACGCAAAAACCTTTCAGCCTGCGTACCTGACTCCATCAATCTGCGGATACATTTTAGCCAAAACTCGGCATCTCCTCTCATTTAATCACAAGCACGTTCAATGTCTTTAGCCATCATTGTACGAATCAGTAACCAGCAAACAATGGTACGAGGCACCTTAACATCCTGGAAATTCGGTGGTCGTGTATACAGTAATCCGTTTCCAGCCAGCTCTCGCCGCAGATCAGCAAATTTTGCTTTTTCCGGATCTCCTCGTTCAATATTTCCTCTTCTGTCGAATAGAGGCCGCTTCTGGAACATCAACTTCGTGTTCCTGAAGCCACTTTAGGAGCTCTTCTTTGTTCATTCATCGTTCCGCCACTTTCAGATAAACTTCCTCCATCCAGCTTCTGAAGTTGTGGGGGTTGCGTCCAAATAAAAGTGGAAGTGACAGTTGGCGAGCTGGTTAGCTGGCGGGTTTGTGTACTCTGTTCTTCAATCTACCGTTTCCATGAAATTGTTTGGGGATTGTTTACTGTTAGTAACAGGCAGTGTTAAGACCTTTCCGTATGAATTCCTCGAATAGATACCACATTATTGAACTGAACATCCCAATCAATTATTTACGTTTGTGTGACCAACTATATAGCAGTTATTGATACACCATTTGCTTATTGTAACCAACACTAGATAGTGAACAAGACCAATTGCGTTCTACTAAAAGTAGATATGAATCTCTTTGTTGTATGAATCCCATTGGTACAAGAAGCACATATAAAGTCCAAGTGACAATAAGTAACAGTTAGTACAAAATACAGTCCAGTAGACAGTTAGTCCAGAAATCATCTATTATGTGAGTGATACTCAAACCAGTTGTGCTGTTGGTCAGCGTTCAAATGGTACCAATACCATCCTATTACTTCTGTTAATACCAATAAAGTTCAAGTGTACAAGTCGAAATCCACAATATACAATGAATTGCAACAAAACGTGTTCTAGAGACTTCTGGTAGAAGAAACCATCCGTTCAGTGTACCTAAGCCAGACCAATTCCCCCATGAATTGAGCTTTGGCGTTAACAGGCAGTTTAGTAAAAATTTTCTGGCGCGACCAATGGGCCTTCTTTTCGCGGCTTGAACTTCAACCAAAGCAAAGTCGCCAACTGTCACTTGTTGTTTTTCAAATTGGCGGAATGAAAAAGCTGGCAGATTGGATTACCTCCCTTCTACATACCTTGATCTGACGTTTGAGCGGTGCTGTGTTGTTTACGTGACCATGGCAACGAGTGAATTCGGCAACCGCTCAAACGTCAAATTAGTGAACACACTCTTAGATTTTTTTCACGAGCTCGGCTGTGCGAATCTCGATCTCCCGATTTTAACCGAAACACAGCAAACAAATTATCCGGTTGCTTAGCAACGAAGCACGATTTAATGATACTCGGCTTTTATTTCCTGAGATCCCCAGGAAATTAGTTTGCTGACTACTCGGCTGTGCGGTTCTCGGTTAAAATTAGCCGAGATTCGGCATTCTAAATTAAGTGTGCACTAATTTTAGCAAAAAGAAAAGTGCTTTCGATCTTTAGTAAACTTGGCAACAAATGTGTCAAGGTTTGCGAAAAACACAGTAAGCAAATCCCAAGTAATTGGATTTAGTTGGGAAAAGTCCCCGGATAACGAGTCTCATGTGCTATTATCTTGGATTTGTACATTGAAATCAACTGCATTAACAATATTTCAGTTGTTCAGCATTTACTTATACTGTGATGATAATGTGTTGAGTAATGCCTCCAGAATTTCCTGTTGCTATCAGCGGCGTTTCGATAACTTTTGCAATAAGATTCAGATGCGTTTACCTCTCAAATCAAGATACCGTCGTTGGGGGTGACAATGGGTCAAAAAGGCATATGTACGATTTGTTTATTGAATAAATATCGCAATTTAGCTCCAATAAACTTCAAATTTGATGTGTATGCACTTGATGGTACATTAACAACAACAAATTATTAAATAATATTTATTCACAGCGGCACTACAAATGAATGAAAAATGACCCAATCTCACCCCATAGAGGGGGTGTCATTGGGTCACTATTATTGAAATAACTTATTTTTGAGAATATGATTGCAAAACCATTCACACCTGAAAAATATTGATGAAATACGATGCAAACAAGACGAAAAGATATCTAAGATGTTTCACAAGTATGATAAACCCACTTAAAAGAACGATTATACCAAAAATTTGAAGAGCTATGAGAAAATATATGAGACCCCAACATTTATCGTCAAGTTTACATAAATTTAAACAAGAAAGTTCCCCTCAAATTATCTTCAAATTCTCATCCCCATCCCCATTATCCAATATATCTCAGGTAGATTTTGAATTTCATAGTACCGGTATTTCAGCGATCCAACTCATTCGTACTTTCGTGACATGTTTCTGTAATATGAAAACACTAATAAAAAATTAAATTTATAAAAATAAAAGATAAATTTTACGATGTTGCTGCGCACGAATCACAGTTGCTGGTTTGAGAAGTTGTCAAAATTCGTTGCATTGTTATTCAATTCACGGGATCCTCAAGTAGACTTGTTTGATGTTTCAGAGATGCTGTATTTAGAAAGAATAAACACATCTTAATGAAGAATGAGAACACCCGGAAACCGTAAAATGTCAAAAAAGTAGTCTTGCAATTTAATTTACTATCGTTCTTGCTTGACCCAATCTCACCCCCATTTTCAATGTTTCAATGTACCGAAAAAAATAAAATTTTTGTGGGAAAATCAATTAGATTCCGGAAAATACTCGTGAAGTGTAATGAAAAGTCTTTCAACCTTCTACTAACACAACGATAGAGGTTAAAGTACATGCGTTATACTTTTCACAGGAGAAATTTAATGCTGTAAATTTTATCTAGTTTCAACATACAAGTTTATTGATATAGTAAACAAAAATTACTAATTCTAAAAATGTATATTGTGATTATTTATGTTTATTAATTATGTTCCCCAACATATGAATAATTATTTCTAGCGATAACAGCGTTATTAGCTGATATATTACATAAATCATAATCTGGTGGGGAATGCGACTGTATGGTTGTAATCAATTATGTTTTTCGGCTACGCAGTCTTAATTTTTACACAATTCCCGTGTCGAAACGTCGGGCAAATAAATAAGCCGTTGTAAAAATTAAGACTGCGTAGCCGAAAAACATAATTGATAAATCATAATTTTCTCACCCCCTAGACCCATTGTCACCCCATCGACGGTATCTCATTTTATTTTTTTTTTAATTGGTCCAGAGAAGCAGAATTACCTTAGGAATCGAGCCCTGAGCTTAGATTTGATGGACAATTTTTTTCATAATAATGCTCTGTCGGGGCACCGTGATATTGCGAGTATGGGCAGTACACCTTCCCGCATGAACTGGCGTAGATGCAAGGGTATATCTGGGATACAGTGGGCCAGTTTTAAATTGCAACATCAATTCCTGTCATTAGAGTTTTCAATCCCGGGACATTTCCCGGAAATGAGATTTCCCGGGATTCCCGTTTCCCGGGAAATAATTTCCTGCTTCCCGGGATTCCCGTTTTTCCTGGGATTTCTGTATTTCCCGGGTATTTCTATTAAAAAAGGATTGACCATTCAATTTCAAACCAAAACTATCGTTTAATTTACTTTTCAATATCATACTAACCAATGACCTTACTAGATCACTAGTTATACTTCGATATTGATTTGGTTGTTTTTTTTCGTAATCAAATAGTTGTTGATAAAATGGATAGCTCTTTGACGATATCTTTTTTTTTCAAGAGGGATCATCCCATGAATTGAGTACGCTCATAAAGTTTTCATGGATTTAACCGTTACTTTTTCCATCATTAGACTCTAGTTGGTTTTTTATTCCTAGTGCTTGAAAGGTTTGATTTAATGTTGGTGCAGGTCGGACTCGATTATCTGTTGTATCGATTTTTTTTTTCTCTTCGGATAATTGAATTCTTCCTATAATCAAATTACTAAAAAGAAAAATTAAAATCTGCAATAAAAGACCTTAATATTATCTATAATAAAATCATTGTTCTATTTATATAATGCAGTGGCATAGTCAGAAATTATTTCTAGGAGCATTAGGAGTCTTGGGAAGACATTATTTTGACCGGCACACAAAAAACCTCTTTTTCAAACCCTTTCTTTTACCTACATCCAAAAGCTGCAAAACCATTTTATTGTATATTGCAATACCAAATTATATCAAACTTATGCATAAATCTCAAAAAACAAGAATATCAAAGAACAAACTCCGGATAATCGAGTCAAAAATTACGGATAATCGAATCCCGGATAATCGATCCGTCCTGTACATTTCATTTGAACTTCATACGGTTTTGTCAAGAATAATCTCCACATGGACTCAATATCATAATTTGTGTGGTTCTGAAACCTAGCGTACACAACGAATCAATAGATTTTTTTTGAAAAACATAAATAAATTACTTACAAAAAGAGAATGTAGGTACCATACAAGTTTACTGGTACAAAATATAGGCTTAGCTTAGACTGACTACACATATCAATGGTTGCTATTCCGTGATTGACCGAAGTCAGTGAAAATGCACCAAAGAATCAACTAGAAGTTTGACTGGGATTGGCCATAATCTTCTTCAGTGTGCATAATTCAGTGCCTCTATTTTATACAGGGTCAATAACGGCGCCGGCCACGTCCTTGCAGTCAGGTGGGATTGAGGGAAGGAATGTTAAGTGTGTAACCTTTGCTATTTGGAGACCGTGTTTGCCTCTGCATCTCCACAAAGGTTACTGGGAGGGATATTTGTTAATGGGGAGGGTCGTTGGGTCACAGGATTCACTTGATAAGCGATTAGACCATGATAAATAATTATTTGTGAGATATAAACATGATATGCCGACACTTGAGGTGACGAACCATTCAAAGTTGTTGAACAATACCTAAATGTTTACATTCCTAACACTCCTATTCTTATGGCCGACACTTACAGTGACGAACCATCCAAAAGTTTGTTGAATAAAGTGAACCTTTCGGAAGTCTACACTTGTAGTGTCGAACCATTCAAAGTTTTTTTTTAATTATCAAAAATAAAGGTAAAAAGAAAGGGGTGTTTTGAAAAAAAAAAAAGTTAAATATTAATAATTCATGAATCAGAAGTTTTATGTCGATCACTCACAGTGACGAACCATTCATAGTTTGTTGAAAAATCATATATACATATAAGGACTAATCGAACGCGGCACTTTTTCACTTTACTCGTCCGACGCGCGACATGTTTGATCCTGCCCTCATTGCTCACCCCCGCAGGAGCAAGCGTCAAGGTCGAAGGATCAAACACTACTAACGAACCGATCACTTTTCACTGCTTCACTAACCGACGCGCGACATGTTTGATCCTGCCCTCATCGCTCGCCCCCGCAGGAGCAAGCGTCAAGGTCGAAGGATCAAACACTACTAACGGACCGCGCACTTTTTCACTCCTAGCAACCAACGCGCGACATGTTTGATCCTGCCCTCATCGCTCGCCCCCGCAGGAGCAAGCGTCAAGGTCGAAGGAATCAAACACTACTAACGAACCGATCACTTTTTCACTGCTTCACTACCGACGCGCGACATGTTTGATCCTGCCTCATCGCTCGCCCCCAGCAGGAGCAAGCGTCAAGGTCGAAGGATCAAACACTACTAACGGACCGCGCACTTTTTCACTCCTAGCAACCAACGCGCGACATGTTTGATCCTGCCCTCATCGCTCGCCCCCGCAGGAGCAAGCGTCAAGGTCGAAGGGATCAAACACTACTAACGAACCGATCACTTTTTCACTGCTTCACTACCGACGCGCGACATGTTTGATCCTGCCCTCATCGCTCGCCCCCGCAGGAGCAAGCGTCAAGGTCGAAGGATCAAACACTACTAACGGACCGCGCAACTTTTTCACTCCTAGCAACCAACGCGCGACATGTTTGATCCTGCCCTCATCACTCACCCCCGCAGGAGCAAGCGTCAAGGTCGAAGGATCAAACACTACTAACGAAACCGATCACTTTTCACTCCTAGCAACCAACGCGCGACATGTTTGATCCTGCCCTCATCACTCACCCCCCGCAGGAGCAAGCGTCAAGGTCGAAGGATCAACACTACTAACGACCGATCACTTTTTCACTCCTAGCACCAAACGCGCGACATGTTTGATCCTGCCCTCATCGCTCGCCCCCGCAGGAGCAAGCGTCAAGGTCGAAGGATCAAACACTACTCACAAGTTTACTGGTACAAAAATATATAACAAAAATACGAATAATTAAAAAAAATCATCAAATTTGCTCTATTTCCACGTTTCTGAAAATTTCCCGGGATTTCCCGGAAATGGCAAATTTCCCCGTTTCCCGGGAAATCAAATCCCGGGAAATTTGAAAACTCTACCTGCCATTTCCACTTATTGGTCTGCATTCTGACGTGGCAGGCGCCATGAACTAATCTACGATGACGTCACGCTGCAACTTCCAGCGGGAAGAAAACCTTTTCTGAGGGCCGTGTTTACAAAAAATGAACTCGTTGTGCATTCACCCACTTCGTGTTCATTCCGGTGAACATTCATTGTCCGGATGTTGGTCGCGGATGTCATTTAATGTAAACATTGCCCGCATTCAGTGCAGAAAAGAAAAAGAAAGTCGAGGATAAAAGAAGGTGGATAAGTTCATTGTTGCTTTGCCATTGTTCCTTGTGTAAGTACAGCAGATATGGTGATACTGGCCGCCAATCAAGATCCAGCTCAAATATGACGAGGTTTTATCGCTTAACATAGTTTCCCCAAACTGTGGAACACGACCTCCAGGGGGTCGTGAGATGGTATCCTATTTAATTTTGCTGAGATTGTCTGAATCTGAAACATCTGAATGATAATTTTCAGAAAAATATTGTATTGAAAATGGTCAACAATTGAACCAACAGCTGTAAACGTGTCGGTGTCTTTTTTTTTAAAGCCATTTGTTCGAAACTAATCGCATTTATCATATTCAAAATTCTTTGCGATATGATAAATTATTTTACGTCAACGCTGATGTATATGAAACTTAAATGTATAAAAAACATAAATTTATGTGTTATCATTTCAATGAATGTTATAAAAAAGTTGGATGTTAAGTCTGACTAACCCTGTTTTGTTATAATTTCAAATAAGTAAAATTTACCTAATTATTGACTGATGAGCCTATGTTTGTCAATTTCTTACAAATGCTGTGGTATTACATTGAGAGTTCATTATTTCTCAGTTTGGAAAGCTAGGCATTTTCACTCTTTTCGTAGCAAAATATTCTTTGCTCCAGGTTTGAATCGTGGTGATTTTTTTGTAAAGTTGATTGGGTCACAAGGAATATGCCTGATCGCTAGGTGGGTCGTGTACCCGAAAAGTTTGGGAACCTATTAAGCTATCCTAGGGCGTCAAGATTGTTGGCTTCGCCGATGACGTTGTCCTCATTAGTAGTGTGTGAGAAGCTGGAAGATGTAGAAATGCTAGTGAAATAAGTTGGGACACTTCAACACAAGTACAAGATGGAGGAGTCACCAGGCTATCGACATGATGGAGACACCATCTTCTATGGTGACAGAGTGCTCGATTGGCTTGTCAGATAGATCGGGGCCCGGGACATCCTGTCTACTGCAAATCGCTGCAGTTGATATAGGGCATGTCCATTGCCTGGGAGTTACAACCAATAATAGTCCACCTGATAGTCCTGAATGCCAAGGTTACCATTGGGGTCATGTCATAGAAACAGTTACTGAAACACCTGAACAAGATGGTAGACGGTTGACTAAATTTTAACGACCATGTCCATTATGCATTCGAGAGGGCGACGAAGGTAATGAATGCGATATCTTTTTCCCAAACATTGAAGATCCGAGCAGCAATGAGATGCGTCTTCTGACTAGCGTATTAACATCGATACAAAGATACGGTGCCTCATCCTGCGTTGCGTTTCTGGCTCATTTCGTTGTGGGTGGGTGGCAAACGTGTACCTACTGGGCCATTTCGTTGGAGACGGCATACGTTATCGCTGGATGATCCCGATGTGCATTATACTGGCAGATGCTATCGAGTATCAGCAAAGAGGAAATTGGTGGAAATCGGTTCCCTAAAGAGATGCTAGACCCAGCTCATTCCGAATATATCAGCCCTGCGATGAAGGTGGAGCATGGTGAAACGAAGTTCCACCTGACATAGTTTCGAGTCTCAGTGAGCAACGCCTGGGATCGAGTCGTCAGGGGTTCAATGAATCCGAAGTCAATCTTCAACAAAAATCGTTCGATCGATCTCGGCACTAAATTTACCCTGAAATCCCTTCTTGACATTTGCTCGGATAATATTAATTCGGAAGATCTTCCATTGCTGTCGGAAACTATTCAGAGCAAAGACAGGTCTTTAAACGCTACCAGCTAATTTGAAAAAAATTGGGCATGGCGTACCCTTGGTACCTCGCGTACCTGAAGGAATAAAATAGACCTCTTTGAGTGGTCTTAGCCTCCTATTCAGCAACTCCTATCCCCACCTCCTCGTGGTACTGGCCGGAGTGCGCGTAACCTTAGGGAAGATCGGGTAACCAACCCCGGTAAGAGCTTTGGTCGTATGCTGACGTATTGCCTCTGCAAACCTGGAGCGTCTGTATTCCATAATAGGAGCGGCTGTTGAATCTGTTTTCTATGTCAGGAGCAGCTGAACATCGTCCGGGTGCCAGAGAAGGACTCTAAGCCAAACTGTGCACTATGGTCCTCCGAACCTATAGGGGGGAATGGTCCAATGGAAACCTAGGAGGTTGGTGTTAAGCTATGCAAGCTAGCCGTAAAATAATCAAGCGACGAATAATCAACGAGAAAATACGAACCGGGACAGTTGTCGAAGACCACAGCGGCGAAAAGAGGCTAGCGGTTGGGAGTACGTGGAATTGCAAATTTCTCAACTTCATCGGGAGCACATGCATACTCGCCGATATGCTGAACCAAGGATTCAACATCGTAACGTTGCAAAAGGTGTGTTGGAAGGCATCAACCAGAGCTGCGGAAATACGCACACACAAGCTGAGAACAGCTTTTATAGGGGTGGGCGATATGCAGAGGCGCGTGCTGGTGACCGACCAATGAGAGAAAGTGCAAGTTGTGGATCATGCCGGTTCTTCAACTTCAGCATAATAAATGAGCACAGCCCTCACTCGGAAAGCATTGATGATGATAAACACGCTTTTAACGCGCAGCCTGAACACAAGTATGATATTTGCATAAGCCACGACGTCTAGATCATCATAGAAGATCTGAACGCTCTGGTTGGGATGGGAAGGTGTTTATACAGCGTATTGGAAAGTTCAGCGCTCAAAGGCTGATGGATAAAAATAGCCTTCGACTGATTGATTTCACCGCCTCCAAGAATATGTTTATTTGTATCACAGCAAATGTACTATGTAAAGAATGCTCATAAGACCGGTAGTCCTCCAATGGCATGAAATGTAGTCCATGAAGATCGTGGGTCGCAGCCGAGAATTAAAAGAGGTGGTCATGAATCAAATGAAAAGGCGAAATATTGTTGGGAGGTTTATCAAAATAATTTATGTAACGATCTTATGAAAAATTTGATATATTTCGTTTGATTTAAAATTTTTGTTTGATGAATGTTGACAAGACATACAAATAACGTATTCTGCCAGCACTGCTGCCCTCCAGAACAAAGGAAGCCCAACCGCAAAGCTGGGCTCATGATGAAACATAGGACTGGCTGTCGATCCAGAATCGTGAGGAAATATACATATTTGCTGGCTGTTATAGAGCACCAAATCTTGGTGCATTGTGAGTACACACAGCCAGCATAAAAGCATCCATCCGTTTCATGGCTCACTACGTTTTCAGCGCTCTCCTCCACCTCTCGAATGATTCCGGTGAAATGCTACCTCTGCACTCAAATTCCGATCGCTTCTGTTGTACGGTTTTTGTTGTTGTTGTTGTGATGTTGTGTCGATGTTGGCCGGGGCAGATGAGAGAAGTTATGATAGCGTTTAAAAGCAATCTCTTTCCTGCTACTGCTCGGTTGTTTCCTCTTTCGGGGCTTTGTCGTCGTTCCGTTGCGTCCCCTTTGTTCTTCCGTTCGTCCGCCTGTCCGTCCGTATGTTTCGCCTCAACACAAGAGGAACATAATATAACAACTTCCGAGCAGCAGTTCGCAGTTCCCCGATTTGGTTCGTGCGCTCGAAAGACTCCCTTGAGGAATTAATGGGAATAAAACGACATAATTA
>NW_018734917.1:0-40214 GCF_002204515.2 Aedes aegypti | reverse complement strand
TCTTTCAGTACATTGTGTATCCAGCAATGTTACCGAGCAAATTAAGTGTGAAGCATACTGAATCTTTGATTTTGTGAATTTTGCCTCGATAACCGGTGAGATCCAAACTATTCGAACTTATTGCTTAATTCATTATTATTTCTAAATAAAAACATGTTTGAAAAAAATATATGCATTTAACGCGACTAGTGATTGCAATGGAAGAAATGTCCTTACCACGACTGGTGGTCGAAATAAAAAAAGGTAATGTCTTTAACTCGACAGGTGGTTGCTATTAATATGTCCTCAACGCGACTGGTGGTCGCAAACTTGTTCGTAGCAAATGTTATTAATATTGCTAGCGCGACTGGTGGTCGCATATTTGTTCTAAACAATGGTGGTGTACACTTGCAACCGCGACTGGTGGTCGTATACTTGTTCCTAGCAATAGTGGCGTACACTTGCTACCGCGACTGGTAGTCGTATACTTGTTCCTAGCAAGTATTATTGATGTTGTTAGCGCTACTGGTGGTCGCATATTTGTTCTTAGCAAAGGTGGTGTACACTTGCTACCGCGACTGATGGTCGCATACTTGTTTTTAGTAACTGCTATTCATGTTGTTAGTACGATTGGTGGGCATATACTTGTTCTTAGTAACTGCTATTGATGTTATTAGCTCGACTGGTGGTCGCATACTTGTTCGTAGCGATAGTGGTGTACACTTGCTACCGCGACTGGTGGTCGTATAATTGTTCCTAGCAAGTTTTATTGATGTTGTTAGCGCGACTGGTGGTCATATATTCGTTCTTAGCAATGATGGTGCACACTTGCTACCGCGATTGGTGGTCGTATATTTGCTCTAAGCAATGGTGGTGTACACTTGCTATCACGACTGGTGGTCGCAAATTGGTTCCTAATGAAAGTGATGCTCACATGCGTATGCGACTGGCGGCCGAAAATGTATTTTAAGAATGAGAGATAAAAGCCCAATGATGTGTGGTAACTTACATTTATATTCAAATAGATCAAGGTATGTTATATCAAAACAAGTAACAAAAGTCAAACAAGTCCGAGTGAGTATTTCCGTAAAAGTACGGCGAATTGAATGTTTAACACGATGAGTATCTGTTGAACACGTATATCCCAGACAACCAGAAATCGCATGAAAGTTCACGTTACAACTCGTTTATTCATACTAATTACATCAAACCCGCAAAACACTGTGGATAAACTCGTCTGTTTGATGAGTTTCCTCGCATAAAACACTTCTTTTCTGAGTTCATTTATGCATTTTGTTTCGTCTCGTACACTCGTACAAAGTAAGTCGCATCAATCCGTAGCAGCTGTCAAATCAACATTTGTTATCATAAGTTAAGTCGCATAAGATCACAGGTTGATTCGGTAGAATATTCATACACTCGCATTGTATGTTATTATTCATCACATAATATATGCACGCATATCGCCTCCACTTTTGTACGTAAAAGGCCTTTTCGCGACATCTTATAAGTGAAATTTTGCACATATAAAGCCTCCAGGTGATTTCGTTATACGTACACTTTGGTTGTCTGGGATGGCAGTTCATCAATAGCAATATTTTGTCCAAAATTAGTTCGTCTTAGAAATGTCGTTGCATATAATTAGTTTGCAGTTTCTAATGAATCGAATGACATTCAACCGATCAATAATTTCAACGCCGTTCTGTTTGTGTGGGTATCCTACAGCGGAAAAATATTTCAAAGTCGCATGTACAAGTGGGTCCAGATAGCCGTAGCGGTAAACGCGCTGCTATTCAGCAAGTCCAAGGCATAGTAAGCTCTCAGTTAATAACCGTGGAAGTGCTCATAAGAACACTAAGCTGAGAAGCAGGCTCTGTCCTAGTGAGGACGTTAATGCCAAGAAGAAGAAGAAGAAGATGTACAAGTGAACAGTAGAGATATGAAGCAGTATACATCAGTGAAGTTCTTAGCGATGTAGAAGATATTGCCTGAATTCCTAGAAGCTTTCGTGATGACGAAAACGGTGTGAAAACTCATCACTTAATTTTTTTCCTGAGAAAAGGGAGGATATGTGGTACTGAATGAACATTGTCATAGATCTTGCCTTCCAACCCTGTTATGATGGCTGACAATCAAAAGCCTGTTGAAACAACTGCGAGAATGCAGCATCGGATCGGAAATCAAACGATCTAGTAGGCATGGCACAACTTTGGCGCCTCACTCCTATTGTGACGTCAGAATGGAATGAAAGGTTCTTCGTGGGGCTCCCGCTTGCCAACAACGATTCCGAGCTCCACACCTTTCAATTAGAATCCTTTCCTGCGATCAAGTTAGGAATTACAACTGTAAGAAAACCGAATACTTTAGAGTAAGGTGGGGCAAAAGTTCGACCTTAGTGGTATAATCAAAGTTTCCAGGAAAACAATAGCAGTTAAAACAAAACAAATACCATACAGTGAACCTTCAACATATTGGCTATAATTTTGCTGAACAAACTTGTGTCCAAATATTTACCCATTTTTAGTTATAACAGTTTCAAAATTTATTGTCTTATTCGAACTTTTGCCCCACCGGTGGGCAAGAGTTCGAATCTAGTGTGGGGCAAAAGTTCGCTGGCTAAAACACAAAATATCGATTCTTTTATTACAGACATACTTTACACCAGCCGTAAACTTAAGTTTGCCGAAAAATACACACTAAAATTTCATCAAAAAATTGCCCAAAACCGGGTTAATTGTAATATACTCAAAAATGGCAGTTTTTCGCAAAACTAAGTGGAAATGTAAAATTTTGATGACAGTTTTCACATGATCAGGCAAATTTCGATGAATTTGAAGATAATATGTGGATTTTAGGCAATTTGAATTTTTTTCCGTGATTTTATACATGGGTCGAACTTTTGCCCCGCTGATTCGAACTTTTGCCCCACTATGGGCCAAAAATTGTTTTCAAGCATTTATGCAAAATCTAATACACTTCAAAGCAACCTTATGATAGGCCTAGAAACGCCCTTACATAAAATATTAAAAAAGATTTTATCTTCAATTGGTTCCATGCAACGAAAGTTTGACCAAAAATTACAATATTCACGTCGAAAAACAACAAATAGCCATAACTTTTCCAAATCTCAATCAATTTTTATGATATTTGGATTGAAAGTCTCTTACTTCAATAGCATTCGAACCACAATGACATTTATAAGATTTGTTTTGAATTGAGCTAGAAATCTTAAAAAGAAACTCTTACCCCACTCGAACTTTTGCCCCACTTCACTCTATCACTTCTCAATAGTGATAAAGTAACACGACATGCACTAAACAAAGGACACGGGATATACTACAATAGATCAAATATAGGTCGCAGTGGTTTGTGTTCCGAACAGAAAAAAAACAGTCCAGATAAAGCATAATAGTAGCTTACGCAACAAGTTGCAGATGACGATTTTCACAGTACGAGTCGATTCACACACCAACGAGGCTCGTCGAGTTGGATAATTACGATGAGTTCTGTAATGAGTTGCGTACAACATGTTTTACAATTTCATAGAAGACTACTAGAGGGTGTAAGATACCGCATCGGAATGCATTCACCATTATTTTTCATTTTCTGAAAATTTTTTGTAATCATTCGTAAAGCAGGTCACAACAGTTACGTAATGGAAAAACCTTGCTTAACCCGTATAGGCCTGAGTGAAAGCAAAAATACTGAAACCCTCACCGCTCAGCGAATTTTTAACGGATTCAAATGATATTTTGTCAGTTTACTGGCCCACAGGTCTAGTTTCTAGAGTAGCCAGAGGAACCCGGAAATGTTCATGTGGCCGAAGTTATTCCGGTGGGTCACTGGGTCAAGTCGGGTAAAAAAGGGCTATTTTTTGGGACATGCCAAGTTACCTTTATTTATTTGCAATGACAATCATTTTAATTTGCATAAGTCATTAAGATCTGATATTCAATATTATAAATTAAGAGTTTTGCACCGTTTAAAATATACTGGATGTGTCTATTCGGATGTAATGACCAGAAGAACCGGCTATAGATTTGTTTCAATTCTCAAAAAGTAGAAATCAAACATAATTGTGCACTAAAATGTATTCCCATAAGCTTGGCACAGATGTTTAGATACAAATTGGCCACTTTATCGTAAGTTTAAGGCGTCCCGGGACCCGAAAATGGTCATTTATAGGATTAGTCAAATACAAAATTCATAGTTATCCAATTCAATCGTTTCTCAAAAGGTTTACACTAATGCAATTTTCTTAAAATTCCGTCATGTAGTGGCCACATTATAGCCGATTCTGAAAATTATCTTTGACTTGAAATTTGCCTACCTCCTACAAACGCACAGTACCCTTCTCACCCGACCTGACCCAGTGATCCTCCGGCAACATGAATATTACCGCGTTCCTCTGTCCTCTTCTAGAAACTAGATATGTGTGCCAGTAAACTGACAAAAAATCATTGGAATCCATTAAGAATTCGCTAAGCGGTGAGGGTTTTAAAATTTTTGCTTTCACTCAGGCATATACGGGTTAATATTCATTACGCAACAGATGATTTCAATAGCGTAATGACTATTACGATACTTCATAATTCAATATGTTAGTATAACACATAGATATTATTTGACAAATCGAAATCCATGGTACATATTTTAGTCAGAAATACGCCGACCAAGTGTTCATCACTCGCCCACGCAAGATCAAGCGACGCGATCAATAGATCAAACACTAGGGTAACCAATATATTTTGGACCCCCATATGTTTTGGACCCCCTGGGGCATTTTCCTGCAAATTTACCAGTCTAAATCGAAAGACCAACTCAATTCGCATGCCATTTGGAAAGATATAACTATTCCGCACTAGCATCAACCATTTGTACATAGAAAATGTGTTTATTTTATCTGAAATTAATTTAATTTATTCGGTCAATCCATGCAACCGTTACAACACGTTACACACAGAAATCGAAGCCGTCAGAAATTTTACAAATGTAAACAAAAACTTTTTTCAAATTTCTGAACTAAAGGCGTAGAATTTCTTCGGTTTTCCATTGTTAATCGATTGATTAGACTATGGCCAAGTATATTATACAACCAGTGTCGTGGACTTTATCGTCAAACAATAAAAAATGCCGGAGGTCCAAAATATATACTTTGAGGGTCCAAAATGTATTGGTGTGTCCAATATAATGAAAAACAGTGTTTCACAATTTGATTATATTCGACGTTTTTCTAATCCTACATGACCGTATGGGCATTTTTATCTCGTAGAGTAAGTTTTTCTCTACATTTTGACATGTTCTTTGACTTGGTTACGCTGTGCAATTAATTAATTGGGACAAAAAACTAAAATCACTTCCTTAGGGGGTCCAAAATACGACTGTTACCCTATTAACGATCCTGCCCTCATCGCCCGCCCCCGCAGGAGCAAGCGTCAAGGTCGAAAAATCAAACAAAACTTCGGGTTTTGGTAAAGCTGGTTTTGAAGCAAAAATTTTGGTGAGCAATTATTAAGCGCAAGTGTAGTTATTTTGCGTCCAAACATGGAAAAATATTTTTTTATTTCTCGTTTGTTTTCTTAACTATAGATAAGTTCTAGATATATCTCATATTGTAGATTAATATTTGACTTGGTTTTTCAACTTACGTGCATTGCGCGATTATTTATTGCAACTACAATCTTGAAAACTTCTAGAAATGCTTGTAGATCGTCGCAGTAACTACGAATCGTTTAAGTGTCTTTTGCGCTATTATTTCTAATGGTCCTGACAATGATTGCGCAGAAGACACCAAACTTTATAATCTGAAGTAACTGCGACGGTCTATGAGCGTTTTTTTTTTAATGACCGGCGCTAACATTTTTCACGCCACCCATAACAAAACTAAGTTTGAAAAATGGGTTTTTGCCAGCTAAACATCCGAAAAACTGGGCTTGAGGCTTGAAAATTACCTCCGGAAATTTATTCAGGCATTGCTGGAAATTGCATCAAGGACTCCTTCAAGAATTCTACCAGATATGTTTTTAGCAATACCATAGATATTCCTTCAAAAATTTATACAGCAAAGCCGCATGTAATTCCTTCATCCAAATTTTTTCCAGTACTTCCTCATGAAATCTGTCCAGAAATGATTGCATGCATTCTGCAAGACATTTTTCCAGGTAATCTTGTATTGAATCACCGAAGGATTCTACCACTTAATGGATCAAAAGGTCTGAGCCATCAAACTGAGAGAAGAAAAAGGATTCTTCCAGGGTTTTTTCCCGAAAAACTTTTAAAAACTGCTTTATATATCTTTTCTTAAATTTCGCCAGAATTTTTTAAACGGATTCATCCAGGTATTTCTTCTGTTATTTCATTCAAAGATTTCTGCAGGTAGTAATTCATCAGATTCTTCTTTCAGAGGTTCTGCCAGAGAATTCTGTCAGAAATTCATTAAGCTTCTACCTCCTATGATTCCTTCATATTTTTTCCAGTAATACTTCTAGGGATTGCTCCTAAAATTCCTTCAGGGATCCTTCGAGAAATTCTCTAGAAATTCGTCCAAGGATTTCTCCGAAATTCCACTACGGGTTTCTCCAAAAATAACGTCAAGAATTCTATCAGAGTATTTCTTCTTGAAGTCTTCCAGAAATTTCTCCAGCAATTCTTTCAGGAGTTCATCCTTATATTTCTCCTTGTTTACCTTCACGAATTTCTCCAGTGATTCCTCCAAGATTTTCCCCTAAGATTTCTTCATGATTTTTTTCTGGGGATTCCTACACATTACCCCAGAATTTCCTCCAGAGATTTTTCAAGGATTTCTGCCATGATTCCTCCATAATTTACTCCTGGTGTATCTCCTTGGATTTTCCCAGGCCTCATCCCAGGATTATGTCAGGATTTTTTTTTATAATTCCTCTGGATACGTCCAGAAATTCTTTAGAGGTTTCTTTCTTTATAAAACAAGGGATTCTCTCAGGAACCACTTCTGAATGTCTTTCAGAGATGACTGTAGGTATTCTTCCAGACATTACCCCAGTAGCTCATCCAGAGATTCGTGCATACATTAAAAAAAATACACCAGGGATTCCGCCTAAAATCCTTTTAAAACTACATTTCGAGATACCTTCAACAGTTTTTTTTGGGGAATCATCCGGAAATTTCAGTAGGATTTGTTCAGGAATTGCTTATGAGATTCCTCTTTTCCTTCAATATTGTTTTATCGTAACTCCTATAAGATTATAATTGAACAGTTGAAGCCACGATCTAGTCTACTCGATATTGAAAAGACCATCGAAGGGTTACCATATTTGCTCTAATTGGAAAGAGTATATTTTTTCAATTATGTAAAAGAGTACTAAAGAGTACACTTAGCCTATGCTGGAATATTGAAAATGCGCTTCCTACTTATGTTTGATTATTTAATGTACTTGTTTTATCAGAAGACCGGCTTCAAAGGCTTTCCTAAATGATGTGAAAAATTGTCAGATTCATAATGACAGATACTTATCCTACATTTCAATCCAAGTTATCTTTATTTTCGGGAAACACTATTTTCAACATTTCATGACAGATTTCTTGAAATTTAACATTAATTTTATTTTCTATTACTGGAACTTGCATGCTTACTAATACTGGACATTCACCTTGAGCAAATAGATAACAGTCAAACCTTCATGAGTCGAATATCTAAAGGGACAATCGACTCACGGAAATATCGAGTAATACAGTAATGACCCGATTTTTGTCTACCCCCGATTTTATCTACCCCCGATTTCAGCACCCTTTTTGACTCCGATTTTGTCTACCCCCGATTTTAGCATCCTTTTTCCCGATTTTGTCAGCCTATTTTTTTTTTTATTTTAATCAAAGTAAATAAGTCTATACTGGCAATATTGAGTGCATAAACGTCAATGATACCTTGGCCACGTCTATACAATAATCCAAAGGCCGAAATTTTTAAAATTTTAAATTTTTAATAATTACACAGCGTAACAAAATGGCATTTTTGTGTGTTCAAGAAATCAAATTATGTGGTTCTAGATGATTTGGAGTTGCTGAATCTGATGCCGATTCTCAGAAATGTTCCAGCACGTCAACAATTTTTAGCTACAGGTCGCTAAAGTTGTGTAAAACACAGTTTTTATTGATGTTCACATAAAATTTACAACAAATGATTTTATCAAAAGATATTATGATCTTATCTACCAAGCATGCAAAATAGGACTTTAACTTTCATTTCAGATATAATTTGATTGAAATTGCATATGCAAATTGAGGTTAAAATTCGATTTTTTCAACCATGCTGCAGTCTCCATATGAAATTCTTCGATTCTCTTATATGCAACATACAATACTACCAACAAAAACTAACTTTTGAGCATCGGAAGTATATGAACTTTGTTGATAACTATTGATATACACATGAAGTTTGAGTTCTGAGGCAAGTTAAAGCAAATAAATTGCCATACAAGCTGAAAAACTTGCATGCAAGTTGGCTGAATAGTCACATTTACCATTTCAACAGCCGATATCTCAAAAACTAGACGTGATATGATATTTCTTAAATGACAATGGATTCAGCAGCCCTTAATTAAGTAAATAGTGATATTTGTTGCTGAGATAAATCGTGTTCCGCAGTGTTATCCAAGAAACTGATCAATGTTTACCTTGGATTACGGTACACGGAAAATGGAAGTAAAAAAACAATGTTTATAAAACAAAATCATAAAACTAAGTCTTAAAATTAAAACTTGAAAATCGTCAAAAAATTTTTCCACGATTTTAGCTCTTTCCCCGGTTTTATCAACCATAAATGCAGCATGGGGCTGACAAAAACGGGGACATTACTGGTAGAACATAAATGCTTTGGAAGTTGTTTGAAGAGACCATCATAGTAACATGGAATTTTGTTTAAAGTATGATTTGATATAGAAACAAGGATCATCGACTGATGGGGTTTATTGTGTTTATCAACACATATATACAAAAAGCCATTCACTTTATAATAGTGTCTTTCGTCTAACGTTTGTTTAAAAAACTTTTTTTTAGTATTAAGCAAAAATTTTCTTTCGAAGCAATATTTGTTTATGAAGGAATTCAGAAGAACGACCTCTGAAAAAAAAATCCAGAAGAATTACTCTGAAAAAAATCTTAATGTCTTTAATTTAAGTTTTGCTAGAAGACTGATAACCCTTAACCCAATACCGAGTTATTGTTTTTTTTTACAATAGTTTGACTCTTTTATTTTGATGTTTGATGAGACATAATCTGAATACAAATTTTATTTAGACGGTCTTCAAAAATTGAAAATTATCACCCTCGAGTGAGTAGCAAGTCGTTATCTAACTATCAACATAATAGTAAGGAAATTTATTCCCATTTGGACGATATTTGTAACTTTTCATGAAAATATCGAGTTAGAAAGTTAACTTGCATAGGAAACTTTCAAAGATAGTATCGAGTTAGAGAGGTACCGATTTACAGAGGGATTAAAGTATGCTAGACTGAAGGAATATCGAGATACAGAACATCAGGTAAGGGAGAGTTACTGTAGTTGATAACCTTTTTTTCAACTTGAAACACATAAATGCAGTCTAATCATTATTGAGGTTTGGTACTATATTTCGATTCAGCCAGTCTTTGTCGATAATCGTCGGATACTTTTATATCATGCGTAAGAGGGTAATTTGGTTTCTTCAACAGATTATTTGATTGTAAGAAATTCTCAATCATCTGAAAAAGAGTACACGTGAGCCTGTTTAGCAAAAAGAATAGTATACATTTTTAAGGCAAAAAAGAGTACATGTACTCTTAAAAGAGTACGTCTGGTAAACCCTACATCGAGTTAGAGAGGTATAGAGTTTAAGAACACAAAACCAGTGCAAATGCGATCCAAGGGATTATCGAGGTAACCATGAAAACCTAACGCGATATCGAGATACTGCATAATCGAGACAGAGAGTTTGACTGTATAACTGGTTGTACAGCAATTTGTTTTTCCACGGTCATTATGTTTTCCGCAAACCAAATTCCCAGTGTGTCACCCAATTTCTATACAGAACGCAGCCACATCTACATAGTGTGCATGCAGCCAAATCCAATAAGAAATCACCATTCGACCAACCGAATTTCGACTACCGGGCGAACCAAACCCCGTGTTTGTTTTGTTCCCGTTTCGTGACGTTTCTCCGCCGTTTCGTTACAAAACAACCCACCCCGCCCACTCTTCACCCACATAAAGAACGCGAAACGACGAAAACATCATGCGACCGATAGCAACAACACTCAAACAAGAGAAAACGCAACTGAAGGAGTGAAGAAGACTGCCTCGTGGAACGAAAAAAAAATTACCTGTGGTGTTATCAACAATTTTTATCGGATGCTTCAAGCTAGAAGCAAATCTGCCAGTGGGATTTAGTCATCGTTTGGTGCAGTGTATTTTATGGTGATTGTGCGAGCAAAGTTTTAGTGTTTCGAAAGTGCGTCAAATTCGCACGGAGCAGCAGCCAAAGTCCCGTTATGTTTTTTGATTTGAGCACCAAGAGTGGCCTCATTTTCGGAAACAGAATGTTCAAAATCGAGTCCACATCACGCCCATCATCCTGAGCTATGTGGAGAAGTACGTGAAGAACATCCGGCCGAAGATTCGCAGGTGTCGCTATGGGGCGGGGGAAGTGTGTTCCAGAATCTGGACCTGAAGCTGGACGTGCTGGAGGAGGAGCTGTCGTTGCCGTTCCAGTTCCTGTCCGGGCACATCCACGAGCTGGCCATTCGGGTGCCGTGGACGAAGATTGCCTCGGAACCGATCGTGATCACGATCAATACGATTGGTAAGAGGGTGGCGGAGGGAAAAATGGGGACTCGACATAATGTTTGAAACACGAAAAGCTGAAACCCGGGCTCCATTATAAAAAGCTAACACAACAAAAGGCTGAAAATATTTAATATTGAATGTCTGACAGGGTTGGTAGCGAGTCACTTTTTCGAAGCAAGTCACTATAATCTCTTTTTAAAAAGATATTCCTACTGGGCTCATTCCAAGGGGTGGATCCAAGGCTCATTCACAAATTTCATAACGCTGGAGGGGGTGGGTGGGTGTCCAAACGATGTTACGGCCCATATAAAAACTGAATAATATTCATACAAAAAGCGTTACAAGGGGGTGGATGGGTGTCCAAAATAGCCAATTTTAGCGTTGAATAAATGAATGAGCCCTACTAAAGTTACTTTTTTCCTCAACTATTTTAAGCAAAAATTCCGGAAGAAAATAATGAATCGGTCTATTTTTATGAATATGATACAACATACACTCATACCTTCAAATTCTTGCATAACTGAGATCTCGCCTAAAAGCCATTGGTAACCGAGTGTGTAGCTCCTTGATTCTAAGCAAATTAATAGATCTTAAGAAAACTACACCATTAGAAGATAGAAGAGGATCTTCGCTACATCGATGCATGGTTGAATTACGTTGAGTAACAAGCTACACACTCGGTTACCAATGGCTTTAGGATGAGATCTCAAGTTATGCGAGAATTATGATTATATTCGATCATGCTTGATCCAAACTATTTTGCCATATTCAAAATAGATACTAATTAGGATCTAACATTTCTCTACTTTTCAAAAAGGCATGTAAAGATGTGTTATTCTACGCAAACATTACTTTTCGTGATAGCTTTCTTTTCTTCTAATACACCATCTTGATGGACAATGATTTGTAAATGTTCCGACTTTGTCCGGTATTGGGTGCATCCGGTACTGGGGGATCTCCCCCGAATTTATGTTGTATTTGTATTTCTAAGACTAAAGCACGAAAAAAAAGATGAATGAAAGGTAGATTTGTGAATAATGGCTTGTGTATTGAGCACACGTAGTCGCCATAATGTTATAGAACTAAGAAATTCTCACATTTTTAAAATTATAATTAGTTTATTTTGTTATTATCCGGTCACTATTCCGTTTATTTGGCCGAATAGGATTTTCATTATTCGGCAGACCGAAAAATAAAAATAATCGATTTAATTCGGCCCGAATATTCGTACATCTCTAAAACATTCCACTTACTGTTCAAATATTATACAAGACAAGCTTGAGAGGTGAAGATGAATCGAAGCCAAACTTCCAACTTTCGAGAGCACAAATCTGAATAACCACACATCCGGTTAAGCTGAAAACTTAATCGGTTAGTCGCCACCAGCGAGTGACCAATCGGTCAAGTTTTGTTTCCAAATCCAATTCATTTATTTGTGGATCGTTTTCTTACTTTCAAAATTTGATTATTCAACCCATATTTAAAAGTAAGATGTATCCTTTTATAGGGTTATAAAATAGTTAACCAATATGCAGTAATTATCCAAAACGTGAAACCTAAAAATTATCAGGAAATAATTCTTTGGTCAAAAAAAATACTTTCTGGGAATAAGACTGTGGCCTCAGGGACCCTATATGTTCATTCATTAAAAACTAAAAACCAGTTTTTTCGTTCAAATCTATCACTGCTTCTCAGACAGCAAATGCAATGCAATGAGAGATGTTCATGAGCATTGCTTAAATTTTGAGCAAAAAAAAACTGAATTTGAAAATTTGGGAAAACGATGATGGTTATTTTTCTCTTAAGAAGGCTGTAAACTAAAATCGAATACACTCACCCAAACAGTTGAATCCCTCAGAATGTATGAATCAGCTGATTTCAAAATACAAAATTATAGTCAAATTGATCACATAATATCAGAATCATTTGACTGATAAGTTACACAACGTGTTTAGCCATTCAATGCTTTATTTTATTTTTTTGCCATTTTTGTAAGACGTGTGCCTGTAGACGGCTAGATAGAAACGACGTTTTAAAATTTGCATCAAGATTTTCGTGAGAGAACGAGTACCAGACAACGCAGGACGCAGAAGTTAACCTGAATTCGATTTCAGCTCAATAAGCACGTGGTCCTTTTTCGCAAAGTGCACCTCTTTCGGAAGAATTAGATGCCCATCCAAACACAACGCTTCTATTTGTATCCAATGCATTCCATTTGTATCCAATGGTATTAAAATAGCACACCACACTAGCCAGCGCCCATTTTTTATTACCGTTAATTTTTTTTTAATTTTTGTAAGTGTCATTGTGTCTTTTGTTGTAGTCATTTGAAAAGCAAACCAGGTTCACGCTTACTGCATTTTCAGGCTTTAATTTTTGTCGATATTCCCTCAAATCCCACCAACTACTAGCAGTATCGTAAATAAAATACTAGATGGTCTTGTGCTTCCAACATATTTTTTACAATTCCCGAGACTGGCGGAGGAAAAGCGAACTTGTATTAAGGTGAAACTCCTTTGAATCCACTAATAACTATATAAAAGTAGTGGTACTCAAAAAATATTCTCCTATTTGGTGGTAATAGTGAAATTATAATTGATAAGACGTTGTTGCCAGTAATCGCTACTTCAATTTGAGTCTTTTCCCCTTCGACTAAATCAGATTGCTTGATGTCGTACGTAACCATCAACGTATCTGACAGCCCTGCAAGCGAGCAGCAGGCGTAAATTAGAAAAATAAAAAAAGCGAAATGCTGTGAACAAGTGATTGTTTTTAGCACGGTTTGGTGAAGTTTTAAGTTGTTTTTATCAGAAATCAACCAGTGATCGTTCTTTTATTAACAAGTAGTGAAGTAAACTGTGTTGGAGGTTCTACGTTTAGCGAAAGTGGTAAAGTTTGGCGAAAAGTGTTCACCGTTCGCAGGCGGATAAGTGTAAAAAATGTAGCAAAGTTAAACGTCCGTGTTGAAAACTAGCACGGTTTTTGAAATTTCCACCAGCTAGTAGTGTTAAAACTTCGGAAATCGTAAGGTAATAGTCTTCTGATGTCTCGTTAGCAATTTGGGTGTGAACTTAGTGTAGGTGAGTGAAATATTTTGAGAAATAATGTGGACTTCCAGAAATGTGTTTGTATATGTGAGGAAGCCATTTTCACTGCCATGACAGGGATTCCTTCCTATATGTCCTTAAGAGACTGATGAAGTAAAAGCGATCTGGTTAGGCTGGTAGTTCAGATAAGACTGAAAGCTGTCTTGTTTATTTACTAATGATCAGAGCCCTTCGGCTACTTCGATTCGTTCGTATACGATCGTCGGAGGGACGACCGTCAACTGACATTAGAACGCACTAGGGGTGCGTTGGAAAAATACATCAATTTCTCCCCCTTTTACATAGTTTAAACTTATCAGAACGTGAAACAATTCATTACAATAATATCATAATCACGAATTCAAATTTGGGTGATCGAAAACTTTTTTTATCAAGCTCGCAAAATTCAGTTATAGTAAAAATCGTCACTGCGATTAACTTTCTTCGTCCGTTTGGATCTCCGGGGCTCTATCTGGTTGGAACCTGATTCCAGGCGTCTTCTCTTGTTGCGTCCCCTCGGAGCCTGCTGCTGATTTTCTTCGCCAATAGGCGGATCGTTACTGGAGGGTAGTTCATCGCCGGCTGGCGGGTAGTCAGCAGGGGGCGCCATCGAGGTTTCCTTACTTGACTGCGCTCTCGTAATCCAAACGTTCGGCCTTTGCCACGTTGCAGACGGCTTACATGGTCGTATCTGCGTCCTGTGTGCCATGGTGACCACGCTTCCAATGCATATCTGAAACGTATTGCGAGAATACTTTTAATAAAAGTTGCCTTAATCCATCTAACTTGATTGTGGGGGTTGTGGTTCTTGTACCACACGTCATCCCCTTCCATCAG
The DNA here is from genome assembly GCF_002204515.2 of Aedes aegypti. Lineage (NCBI taxonomy): Eukaryota > Metazoa > Arthropoda > Insecta > Diptera > Culicidae > Aedes > Aedes aegypti. Next base: position 25,514 of record NW_018734917.1, on the reverse strand, counting down.
ATTGTCAATATCTTCTGTATTTTTCGGAATATTTCCACTACGATGTTTAGTGTTAACATCATCATGTGGGGGTGGTACGTTAAGATGTTTCTTGTAATGATTTCTTGGATCTATTAAATCTAAAACAGTTTTTGGTTTATATGAAAATATCCTCTCCGATGGAAAATGTCCATCTTTTGTCAAATTATTGTTTCTAAAATTAAACAGAAACAAATTTATCTGGTCTTCCAAGTCTAAACCCGAAATTTCAGGATCCATTAGGAATCTCTTGAGGACTTCTTTCACAGTTCTAACCAATCTTTCAGCCTGACCGTTACTGGCGGGTGGGCTTTTCATTACTTTTATCCCTTGCCTCTCTAAGAAGTCAACAAAGTTTCGGGAGTTGAAAGGAGGACCATTGTCCGAAACCAAAACATCTGGTAAACCAAAACGTGCGAAATAGGCGACCAATTTTTTTAAAACTCTGTTGCAATCCGTACCATGGGTCATCAATTCAATTTCAATCCATTTGGAAAAGCTATCCACAATCAAAAGGTAGGTGCGATGCTCAAAAAAGAAAAAATCAATGTGGATTCTACTGAAGGGCCGCGTTGTTGGAGTCCATTGGGACGATTCCTTAGATTTATGAGTTATTGTCATGCTATTACATGCATCGCATTCAGCCACATGTTTTTCTATGTCGGTATTTATACCGAACTAATACACATCATTCCTTGCTAACTGCTTCATTTTAATCACACCAGAGTGATTTGCATGTAACTGCCTCAAAATTTTGGCATGGAATATCCTCGGGACAACTACTCTGTCCATAAAAAGAAGACAATCGTCCACTAACTCTAAATCTAATAATTTGAAAAAAAAAAACGTCTGTGAATTGCTTTTCCACTCTTTCTGGCCAGCCATTAAGCATAAAAAATATCACTTTTTGAAGGAATTCATCCTCTTTTGTAGCGTCAGCGATTAATTTGGAATCGATTGGAATTTCTCTTTGCTGAAGTTTATGCTTTTTATAACGTCTGTGTCTAAATCTTCGGGAACATCCTGTTTCAAAGGAAATCTCGAACAGAAATCTGCATTCCCTAATTTGTGTGAGGGCCTATAAATAATGTCAAAATCGTAAATCGCTAAATCCAAAACAAAGCGTTGCAGTCTTGTCACATAAATTGAATTTCTACCCTCTTTTCCGAAATTCCCACCAAGGGTTTGTGATCTGTATAAACAATGGAATGTTGACCATAAAGAAATTTGTGAAATTTCTTTATGGTGCATACTAATGCTAAAGCCTCTAAAATGTAAAATGGGATATTTCTTTTGGGCTGAATTCAGCGAGAAGGATGTAAAACTTATTGGTTTTACTGTCTCATCTACCACATGAGCAATTAACCCTCCAAGACCGTAGCTAGAGGCATATGATATTACTACAATGGGTTTCTTAGGGTCATAGAATTCTAAAAAGTTTGTGTCAATCAGCAAATTTTTGCTTTCCAAAAATGCCTTTTGACATTGTCATCCCAAACATACTTCACATTATTCTTCAGCAAATTGTACAAAGGGTACAGTTTCGAGGATAAAATTGGTATGAATTTGTGATAGTAATTCAACAATCCAAGAAATGATTTAAGTTCTGACTCGTTTTTCGGGGCATTTGCCTTCTCTATCGTTGATATTTTGTCCGGACAAGGCCTAAGCCCTTTATCGCTAATAATATGTCCCAAATGTGTAAGCTCCGTAACAAAAAATTTGCATTTTTCAAAATTTACTTTTATGTTTGCATTTGCTAAACGTTCCAATACCAACAAAAGCTTATTTTTACATTCCTCTGCGGTCTTTCCAGCTATCAAGACATCATCAAGGTAGCATGATACGTTTTCAATCCCTTCTAGAATCTTATCCATTACCTGTTGAAAATAGAAGCGCTTGAAGATGCACCTTGAGGTAGCCTATTATACTTATATAACCCTTTCATCGTACTAATCACCACAAATTTCTTGGACCTTTCCGTCAATTCTAATTGTGTGTATGCACCTTCTAAATCAAGCGCGCAAAATACTCTACAACCTGCCAGGTTAGCAAAAATATCTTGAGAAGTAGGCAAAGGATAAGTATTCGGTACAATGGCTTTATTAATCGAAACTTTGCAATCTATTACCAATCTGATTTCTCCATTTTTCTTCATCACGATTATGATTGGTGAAGCCCATTCACTAGTATCAATTGGCGTAATGACCTGTTCTTTCGCTAATTTGTCTAAATACGCTGAAACTTTGTCCTTTAATCTATAGGGAACGTCATAAGCCTTCTTAAATATCGAGTTTCATCCCGCATTACAAGCTCTGCTTTGAATCCCTTTATAGGTGTCGAAAAGTTTTTTATAAAAACATTTCCATATCTATTTTTTAGTTCATCAATAGCCGATTCACCTGAGTTGTTAACTATGTTGTTAATTTGCCAAGAATTAGTGAAGAACTGTCTCCAATTTGAGTAAAACATGTCTAGCCAAGTTCGGCCAAAAAGCGGGTAAAAATCACTTTCACAATCAAGTACTAAAAGTTGCATTAGCGCTTCTTTGCCATTAAATTTTACTGAAACTGTAGCCTCCCCTTCAATTTTAAGTTTGTTTCCATTCACTACCATTAATGGCTCGTTATAATTTCGTAAAGGGTTGTCGAACTTCGAAACATATCGCCTTTTGTTTATGACTGACACAGACGCGCCACAGTCAACCTCCATTTCTAGGCCTTGCCTTCAATATCTACTTGCACTAAACATGGATTGCTAATCTTATTGATGGATGACACATACATACATTGTAGATTACCTTCGTCACTATTCTCGTCATCATCGTCGTCTTTGGTTCGCATTCGCTCCAGCAGCTCAGTAATATGCCTATCCGCTGACGGTCCTGGCCTATACGAGTCGACAAGGTTTACTGCGTCACGATTCAAGTTTTTCAATTTAAAGCATTTTTTACGGATGTGGCCTCTGATTCCGCAAAAATTGCATACCATTTGGGAATAGTCGGGTCGCTGCCATTGCCGGTGTCCTCCAGAACGTCCATCTTGTGGGAAACTGCCAGTTTCACCTCCACGTCTTCCTCTATATGATTGCTCTATCTTCCCTGGAGATTTGAAACCTAATCGACTTTTAACCGGTCCTCTATTGCTGCTGTCTTTAACCCCATTCCCAAAACCTTGATATTTCCTTGATAAATTATAAACTTGAGCTATCCTAGACGCCGCTTTTCCCTGTATCTCATTTGGCCTATTAAGTACCGCAGCCACCATACTTGGATGCCCTATATGTGATTGGTCAGTTGTTCCAGCATTAGCCCTCGCTACCTCCCATGTTGCAATCAACTTTTCAGCATTTGCCAAAGTCAACTTTTCTTCACTCAAAAAGTCTTTGTCTCAATTTCTTGTCGCATAATCCAGCGATAAGGCGGTCAAGAATAGCAACTTCTTTAAAATTTTCAAAACCGCAAAATTCAGCCTGAAGCTTTAAATTCAAAATAAAATCCTCGACATTTTCATCAGGATTTTGGACCCTAGTACTGAATTTATACCTTTGTACTAAATCCGGTTCCGTTTTGTCTAGGGCGATTTTTGAGTTTTGAGACAATATCATCCAACGCTGCTTCTTCAAAATTACCCGTAGGGTACAATAGTTTAATTTCAGTGAATATAACTGGGCCACTCATTTGTGATGAAGTATGCCATTTTGTCTTCTTCATTAATTTTGTTCACCCGGAAGAAATATTTCATCCGGGTAAACCAATCATTAAATGATGTACCCCTACGGTAGGGTTCGAGAGAAAATGCCACGCTAGAGCTCATTGTCTAATAAAACAAAATTAAAAATTTCACACGAAAAATATATAAAACACAATTTGAACAATCAGCAAACAAATTGATTCGATAATAATTTTCAAGCAATAGGCAAATAAATTAATTAAATGATAAATTCATATGGCATCAATATTATGTAAAATAAATAAAACAGTTGAATAATGAAAAATATAACAAAATGTTTGGAATTAAACCAAAAAGGAAGATAAAAATGAGAAATCAAAGCTATTAGACTTTCATACAAATTAAACAGAAGTAAAACACTTTTTCACTTCACTATTCGTGCAAAACAATAATAAAAAAAAACAGAAAGACTCACCCTATTACTGAAAAACCTTTCCTGTTTACGGATTCACAAACGGCTACGGATCAGTCCCGCCGGCAGATTTCCTCACTGCTTCCAAATCCGTATCGGCGAAAGCAATTCGTTGAATTTTGCTACTGCTTACAATTTGGCGGTTTTCAAGACTCCACAATAGCTGTGTAAAGAATCCTGATACGTCGTTCACCCTGATCGAATCCACCGCTCCGGTGACGCTGATCCAATTCTGTTGCTGGCGCTTGTCCGAGTCCAATTAAAAAAAAAAAAACTTACTCCAATTTCACGCATTCAAACACCTTTTTCTCGTCGACACTTTACAATTCCCGAGACTGGCGAAGGAAAAGCGAACTTGTATTAAGAGACTGATGAAGTAAAAGCGATCTGGTTAGGCTGGTAGTTCAGATAAGACTGAAGCTGTCTTGTTTATTTACTAATGATCAGAGCCCTTCGGCTACTTCGATTCGTTCGTATACGATCGTCGGAGGGACGACCGTCTACTGACATTAGAACGCACTAGGGGTGCGTAGGAACAATACATCAATTTTCTCAGGCATTCACGTTATGTGACCAGCCCACTACCGGTAGAAGGTACAGTTAAAAAAACATGTTTCATTTTCCAATTTAGAACAACTCTTTTGAACAAAGCACACAAGAGCAACAAAGGTCTATGACTCACACAGAGTTACTATCATAAATTTCGTGTCGCCTTTTCGCCTCTTCAGCTCACTGTTCCTTTTATTTTCATGAATAACATTTATGTGAAAGCTTACCACAACAATAACAAACCAAGCAAAATGTCGTGTCTCTTAACTCTCATTCATAAAGTAAATTACATATTTCAAGTCAATTCGTTCAAGTGAGTTTCAGAAGTGTCAACATATAATACAATATTGACAATATTTAGAGAAATAAATTACCAATCAGCATCTTTTATACGCCGTTTATAGCGTCACCATGACAAATTGGAACTCAGTCTAAACTATTTTGTTTTCTTAATAAGGTCATTAGCGTGCAATGAATACGATAGAGACTCTGCATGACGTTCGACTCTTTAAGAAAAGATCAAATATTCTATATCAGTAATCATGCTGGATTATACTACCATATTAAGGGATCCTATGGTGCTATAGTGGGCTTCTGAGAATTTTCATCGGATTCTTGAAAATACTGAGCGAAATCTGGGTATTCGTATTGGACATTACGGGTTTTCCACGGGATCGGGAGAATGTATAATTATTTATTGGGGATGTTGTGCGAAATCTGTCGATTCCTTAAACTCTTGTAAACTCTTAAGATTTCTAAGGCGTCCTGTGAATTTCTAGCGGAATACGGTGGATTTCAAATTGTATTTTGAATATTTCTGACAAAATCTTGAGGATTCTGAATATGTTTTCAGCGAAATTTGGAGATTGTTAGTGGTAGTCTGGGAAATCCTTATGAACTTTTGAAAATTTCCATCGGAGACTTGATAATTTTCAGCAATAACGCAGCGAAATCTTTAAATTTTAACCGATATTCCTTAAATTTCTAGCAAGCTATTTGATAGATGTCAATTCCTTTCTGACTCCTAAGAACGATCCTGAGTATTCTAAGAAAGATGCTGAATTCTAAGAATCTATGCTGAATTTCAAAGAATTCTAAGAAGATTACTAGGGGAATAGCATTAATTTTCGACCTATAAGAATTCTGTGCCAATTTTCGAACTTTCATACAAAGTAAGCCTAAATCGTGTGAATGGGACGAAAATTAGTGCTGGGTCGAAAATTGGTGCATTTCCCCTACCAGCTTTTTTCCGATGGTATTATGATAGACTCAATCTAAATACCGCCGAATGGAATGTGAAACAGAACTGAACTTTTAGGGGGTTTCGAGGTAAGATCTGCCAAACCACACCATCTTCTTTTTATCCTAGGATTATCGTTCTGGAAAAAAAAGATTGGTAGGTAAATGCTGGTATACAAGAACATGAGAGAATCCTTCTAGTTTGAAATGCTCTTGTTGCTAATGATAAGCCCCGGATTTTCTGTAGTTGACTGAGGATGAGAACAGCAGGGCGAGGATGAGACAAAGTTTCTAATGCATGGCCAAACAACAGTACTAATGTACTGTTCTCAGAAAATGAATAATTTGTGATTAATAAGGGGGCGTCTTCATCAAGTTAATTATCTGCAAATAGTCTAAACAGAGGGACCATTTAAACTTAATTGATTCCTTTAGTTGTTTCTGAAGAGATAAAAGCAAAACTGTATGGAAATTGATTCAACTTAATTGTCGCTCAACGGCAGTTGAGTGATACGACATGCACTAACCTGAATATGGGTGATGTCACAATATACTTATCTAATGTCTGGTCGCAGAGGCGAATCCTAACAGGAATAAAAAAGTGGGTGTAAAGTGAGTGGCAACGCATTATAGGACCTCATAAGACATCTTCGAGAAATAATATATTGGAGCCCATTCATAAATTTGCATAACGCTCGTTGCTACATGTGTATGAACATATTTAGAATATTAATATGAAAAGCGTTACGAAGGGATAGGTGGATGTCAAAAATCGTCAATTTCGGAGTTGAACACTGAACATTTCAATGAGTGATTAAATTTTCTAGACGCGATTATTAAAAAAACACTGATTAATTCATAAATCAATTTTACCAAGAATATCTCTATTATGGGCTCATTTTAATTTCGAGCCAGTGTCAATCGAGAAAGTGAAGTTGAATCACAAAACTAGATTTATCAATACTTCAATACCTTTCAGTCTTTTGATATACTCAGCCTTTGATGAGTATTAGACAATACATATGCCACTTTTCCTATTTTCCATACAAAATGGTCAAAATAAGAGTGTTAGATCTAAGTTATTTATTGACCTAATTAAATGAAATTTTTACAGTTCGTCAGATATAGGGTAGGTGTGCCAGTTATTGCCATAGTGATTCCCTATTTCGCCATACGTGATAATTTGAAAATTTCCACATTTCGAAAGGTTTTGAGTGTTTTAGTAGTAAGATGAAGGATATATCTTGATGTTAAAACATTCAAAAGTGTTCAATATGTGAATGTTATCTAGAATTTACATATGGCCAAATAGGGAACCACTATAGCCATAACTGGAACACTTTCCCTAACATGATTTTGAACGAGATTTTCAATTATGACTTCAGAAAGAAAGAAAGAACGGGTTGACTGAAGTATTTTTTGTAACGCCTACTTTAATAATTGACAACATAAAAAATGAAGTAACAACTTAATGATATCTTCTGCAAAGGTGTAGATTTGACGTGATGAACAAGTTTGCCAAAGACAGTTTTTGTTTAAAGCTTTCATTTCATTCAAATTGGCCCATAAATAATTGAGCTCTAGTTTACCGAATTTGATAAATTTGTGTGGAAAATCGAATGAGGTGCAAATTTATTGTTCGATACCGTGTGTGTTTCAGCATTTCGTAGAAAATCCAAAAATTGAGGAAATTTCTATAACAATTTTATTGTGCTTTCTTTTAGAGTTCGTACTGAAGCTGCAAGAACCAGGGAATCGATCCGCTCCTCGGAAGGATGCCTCCAAGAAGGGCAAAAATTCGGAGGAAGCTCCCCACCGGGTTACATGGCCTCGCTGATCAATCGAATCGCCAATAACATCACCATCCGTTGTCACAACGTGATCCTGAAGTACGTCGAGGAGGACATCGTGGTGTCAATGAACATCCAGCAGCTCTCGATGGAATCGGCCGATGGCAAGTGGAATCCGGCGTTTATCGACATCTCGCCGACGAGGATTTCCCTGCGCAAGTTGATCAACATCGTGGATCTTACCATCTGTCTGGACAAGCGCAATTCGGCGGGGAAGATTGAAGTGTGCCAGGAACCGGTTCTCTATCGGAGTACGCTGCAGGCCCGGGTGCTGATGAAGTACAGTAACGTTCCGACGCAGGACAGGTCCTCCATCACTCGGATCGATATCCATAGTAAGTTTCTGGACTTCAACGTTTCGTCGCAGCAGTTTCCGATGCTGATGCGGTTGTTTGAGCTCGGAATGGCACTGAAGCAAGGCAAGATCAAAAGCGAGATTGCCCTCGTGCAGGAATCTGGAGCGGAAGGTGAAGGGGAGACCGGGCAGGAATCGCTGCTGTCGTGGGCGTGGAATTTGCTGCCTTCGTTCTTTCCGGAGGAGAACGAGAGTGATCATACGGAGGATCACGAGTTTCATGTGTTTCATGCCGGGTACTACGTGGATCGGATGCGGATGATTTTCAAGACGCAGGAGTTCGTGGGGGACAGTGTGGTCGGAACGGCCAGAAAGATCAAGTACAATCCTTTCTTGCAGCTGGATTTTGATGGAGTACATGGAGAGGTGGTGATCTGCGGTTTGAAGTGGTTCAATGTTTCTGGGGGGATTGCTAGGATAGGGCTTCAAGCCTTAGACGATTGTCCTTGCGGACAACCTCTGACAATTCGGGAGATTTTCCAGAGTGAGGCACAGCTGTCGCGAGACGAACATATCAAGGGTTCATTCTTTGACGACAGCTCCGGAGAGAGTCGTAAGTACAATGTCAACTGGAACTATCATCTTGGGACGTACAGTCAGGATGTGCTTTTGGGTAAATCTCCTGCTATAGCTATGGATATTGTCCACGAAGTGCAGATTCCGGATGATCGGAAAACTTCAGATTTCGGAAGTGATCTAGAGTTCAGTAATCTGTCGGAAAAGTACATGATTCGGGCGTTTTTCGGTAAGTTCCGGCTAAAATTCGGTGCTGATACTCTTCATCGGCTGAAAACGTTGATTTCGTATAAGGATGCCTATGAGTATTCTCCGTACTACGAAGAAAAGCCTATTCCTAGTTTAAATCAGCTACTTCCGCCATCTGCGGAGGATTACGACGCTCTGATGAACGAAATACCATTGAAACAAGTTCACATCACGATCATTACCCCTACTCTGGAACTGTTCCCTTTTGATCATGGCAAATTCCAGCTTGGGAGGAAGCGTAGCTCCAGTAAGTTCTCCCAAAATGGTCAGATGATCCCTTACTTATCGGTAGTCTTCAATCGGGTCGAGTGCAACATCCTAACGCCTCTCTACCCCAACCGACTGATCTTCACAACTTGCCAACTGCCGGAACCACCGTCCAAGCTGTTCGACAGCTGCTTCCATTCCATTTCCGGAAATCTGGAACGCCTCCAAATCAAACTACACCACAACGATTCAGAACTGCTCATTGCCACGGCTATCAACCTCAATCACCAGCATCGATTCCTCATTTTCCCGGAACTGTGGCCCAACTCGGAACTCAACAAAATTGAGCACAACTACGGCATTTCCGACCTCAAGTTGCTTCTCAGCCCTCCGCAAACCTCAGCCGCATGGTCCATCTTCCAGACACTCTCCACCCAAACTGCCTTCTTTCATCCGTCCGCAGAAATCCTTTCGAACCTCTTCAATACCGCAATGCCAACCCTGGACCTCACAATATCCCAAGTTCATCTCCGGCAAATCTTCTCAGAGTGCACTATGTCCCTCAAACTGACCTCCCGCAGCCTCCGCTGTCTCTCCTACATTCCCAGTACTTCGGCTACTCAACGTTCCCTCACTGCCCTCTGGCCGGATCACCCCACCGATGAAGACTTCCTCACCATCATCGTCCAACTTCCGATCGATCATCAACTGACCTCTCTTGAGCATCCTCCTCTCTTCTACGGACGCTTCCTCGATCTCAGTCTCAACTTCGATCCCACCCTCTATGAATTCCTCCGCATCCTCCCGGCAAACCTAGCCGCCTGTCAGGATGACCCCCTAGCTCGGACCCACGCCCGCCACTCCCTAAGCCCGCGGAAATCGGTCGAACGCATGCTGCCGAAGAAAGCCACCCAGCCCATCACCTCGGTCCACTCCAGTTCGGACAAGGTCGACACGCAACCTCCGCCGGCGTTGACTCCCCTTCCGCCGAAGGTGGGATCAACCGTCGCCGAAGATGACACCGAGAAAGACGAAGCGGTACCGCAGGAGAGCACAGAAGCGCTCGTCGGAGTGGAGTTTTGGAAGCAGCTGTCCCGTAGGATCATCTTCCATCTGGAGCTGCGGCACTGCACCGTGTACTTTCCGCAGCGCAACATCGAACACGAGCCGATCGGAGGCAGGAGGCCACCACCCGAGGAAGAGTTCGGAGACAATGAGATCGTCATGCTGAAGTAAGTAATTTATTGATCATTTTTATCTTCTAGCACTCCAAGGATTTCCTCGAGAGGTCTTTAAGAGATTTCCTAGGAAGGTCCTCCAGAGGACTGCCTGCCGCAGGAATCCCTCCAGGGATTACCGCAGGAATCTTTCCAGAGATTGCCGCAGGAATCCCTCCAGGGATTGCCGCATGGATTCCTCCAGAGATTGCCGCACGGATCTCTTCAGGGATTGCCGCAGGAATCCCTCCAGGGATTGCTGCAGGAATCCCTCCAGGGATTGCCGCAGGAATCCCTCCAGGGATTGCCGCAGGAATCCCTCCAGGAATTGCCGCAGGAATCCCTCCAGGGATTGCCGCAGGAATCCCTCCAGGGTTTGCCGCAGGAATCCCTCCAGAGATTACCTCAAGAATCCCTCCTGCAGGAACCCCTCCAGGAGTTGCCGCAGGAATCTCTCCAGGGATTGCGGCAGGAATCCCTCCAGGGATTGCCCCAGGAATCCCTCCAGGGATTGCCGCAGGAATCCCTCCAGGGATTGCCGCAGGAATCCCTCCTGTGATTGCCGCATGAAACCCTGCAGGGATTTTCTTAGGAATCCCCCCAGGGATTTTCTCAGAAATTCCTCCAAAGATTTCCCCAGGAATCTCTCGCCTTTTCCAGTAATTTCTCCGGGGATTCCTCCAGAAATTTCTCGAACGATTTCCCTAGGAATCTCTTCAGAGATTTGCTTCCTGTTCTTATCAATTATCCTCACATTTCAGGCTTCCACTCATTACGATCAATTCGGCATTAAAATCGACAAGCCTGTCCGCCAACATCAACCGGTTTCCCATCAGCCTGGCCAAGTCTGTGTGGCCAGACGACAAAGAAAGCTTCCCGTGGACCATCTCGCTGGCCAACACATCCAGCTGGACCTACCAGAACCGGCAGATGAACAAACTGCTCGACGAAACGACCACCAACATATCGCTGGTGCTGAACTTCAAGGAAGATGGCACAGCTTCCTCCGCATGCTTCCACGTGGACACCTCGCCGCTCAAGGTAAACTTGTTCCAGGAACAGCTGGCACTTCTCAACGTCACACTGAATAGACTGTTGTCCCTACCGATGGTTCGAGCTCGTAGCGACTCAAATGGAAAATCACGTGAGCCACAGATTTTGGAGATCTCCCAGAAATCCAGCAGCGCCGCAACGGCAACTGATTTGAAGGAGTTCTTGGATATGACCCACAACTCCAGTAGGGCTTCCGAGGAAACCCTAAAGGAATCAGGCAAAAAGGAAGCTCTTCCCATTTCCGTTTGGCTGCAGTGGACCTTTTCAAAGGTGACAGTCAATTGTATCGGAAAGGACGAAGTCGGCCAGATGAAAATACGACTTGCTATCGAATTGGAGGACATCATCTACAGCTTGGACATGCAAGACGTGTATCTGCAAATCAAGGCCAAAGTCGGTGGCATGAGCGTCCAGTGCTACGAATTCGACGTCGACAAAGGAGCTTGGGCCAAGAATGAGGCGCTGGCATTGACAGTGCAAACTGACTCAGGCGGTTCAAGCAAATCCGCCAACGATACATTCCTCAACCTAACCTTGACGAAGGCAGAAACCACAAAACGTACATACCAAATGGGACACGGTTCGAAAGAATCGAGAACATAACGACACCCTCATCGAAGTCATCGCCAAAGTAGAGCAAATCGATCTACGACTAGACCTGGATCTGCTGGAACAATGCTTAGATGTTCTAACGATTTTCCAAAAACAAGACGAGCCCGAGCCTCCTCAGAAAGTGTTCGGCGTGAGAGATCTCCCCCTGATTCTGTTCTCCAGCAAAGGACTTCGCTTGTTTATTCCTCTCAGAGATTGCTCCGATCGCTGCAACGCCTACATCTTCAAGATCAATTCCATCACCATGCATCACAACGTGGAGAACCCCATCTGTCGGGTTCCTTTGCGTCCCGACGTCTACACCAAGGCTGCCCAGATGCGAATCCTCAACGTCCCGGGGTCCAAAATCGAAGATCGCCAGTACGAAGTCCTGCTGAAGGAGATCTCGCTCAGTACGGCCTGTTGGTCAGACATCCTGGCGTATATCCAAGATCAAACCTCGGCCACCACCCACCACGACAATCCGGCCTTCGAATGGAACAATCTTCAAGATGTCCAACGATCGTCCGACTTCGAAGTCAACACGATTTTCAAAGAGTTCAACTTCTCCGTCATCTACGCTCCCTGCATAATCTACAAAAATGTTCTCATCTGCAGCCAAGCCATGGAGCTGAACTGCATGTCCGATCTTCTCATGGACCTGGACTTGGATCAACTACGCCTGGCTGGCAATATCTCCCGCAAAATCAGCAGCATTCTGCAAGTGATCAGTCCTTTCCGACATGGCAGTTCCTCCTCGAACAGCAGTGTGGTCGAGTTCAACCCTGCCCTATTCAGCAGACAAATCAGTCAAGATGCTATCAGCATCGACTCCGTGAGGTCGCTGCGAGACTCCGAGTTACCACGAACTCGTCGAAGCTTTTCCAAACTCTCTCGCTTTGAGGAGGACTCCGGTGTGGAATCGTACAGAGCGTCGGACACGAAGCAGGCAACTTCGAGTGGTAGAAGAAGCATTGGAGGAGGATCTCGCCAGAGAAAGATCTCCAGCCGGTCTTCCGAGCAGATGTTGAAAACTTCCCTTGGTCCTTCCGCGGAAAATCAGGTCATTCCCTACGAAGTCTGCTTCCTAGGCGGTTACTTCAAAGTTAATCTGCATGATAGAAAATCAACGGATCAAGATTCTAAAGTCCTGTTCCGGATGGTGATGGCTCAACCGAATGGATTACTATCCCTAAATCTTCTAGAAAGGGTCGTTCAACTATCCCTGTTCGACTTGATCATCGACCTCGATGAGCTATCGCTGCTAAAAACGCTTCCCGGAGAGCCGGACGATCTTGGCATACCGCAACCGATTATCAAGACCCGTTTCGTAAACAGCACGGCCAAGAAGAACAACGAACTGAGCGTGGAGTTCAAAAGACCGATCAAGTTTACGGTCTCGCACCAGAAATTGAAGGTCCTGCAAGATCTTGGCGATATTCTGGTTGGGACCATGGGTGCACCACAAGCAACCGATCGACCTCAGCGGAGCCTGAGGAAACTCCCCAAACCCATACTGAGCCGGAATAAATTCAAAATGATCAAGTCCAACATGTACGACGTCGAAAAGGTCAGCGTAAGACTGTCCCAGACGATGATCCACCTTCTGGACGAAGATCACCAAACGTACAACTGCAAACTATCATTTTCTGCCATTCAATCGACATTACGAGTGCAAGAGCGACCGGCTCGCATGTCGTTCAATCTGGACCTGGAAGAACTGGTCTTCTGCCAAGCTTCGTTCGTGATCGTGCATCCATTTTCATTCAATCTGCAAGCGACCTTGACCCAGGAATATTGGAAACGCGATCCGTTGATCCAAGTTAAGCTGCATTCGAGTTATCTTCAGCTGGATTTCAATCCGAACAATCTGCAGGAAGTCCAGAGTATGTCGGAACTCTTCAATCAAGTACTAGGTGCAAAGTCTTCGGAAGAAACCGCCAGCAGAACTTCGGTATCTGCCAGTGCCAATATGACGCCAAGTCGGGAGAATCTGATTCCTCTGTCGGCGCCGGGATTCTCCCGAAGGGACTCCAAGGGAGTTCAGGAGGAGCACTACCAAGATGATCTCCGGGCCGGGGCGTTTCAATTTATCGAGTCCAGTCGAAGTAACGAGTTGCCACTGCCGTACCAGATTAAGATCATCAACCGCGATCAGGGAATCATCTGCTGGCGATATCCTCAACCTAGGGCGCTGTACAATGTGACCGTGTATCCGGTGCCGATGAGCGTAAGTACCGAATTTCTTCATGGGTTTATTGTTTGGTTGATGAATTGCTCAATGTGACAAACTTGCTAGTGTCTGTAAGGAATTTTTGTCATATATTTTGGTGAAAAATGTGATTTCTTGAATTCTTCTATAGATTTCTCCAAAAATTCGTTCAGAAAATTTCTTCAGTAGTTTTTCAAGGGATACGTTCAGTAGTCCAATGAGGATAAATCCATTAATTTCCACCAAAGATTCTGTTGGTTATTCTTCTACCCATTTTTCCAGTTATAACGTCAGGAGATCTTCTATACATTCGTACAAGAAATCTGATGAAAGAACCCATAAATATTTATTCCGTAATTTTGAAGAAATTCGCTTGTCGATGTTTCCTGCAAATCCTATAAGAGATTTTTCAGAAGTTTCAATACTCAATGCTTTTTTCAATTGTTCTTCAAGTCATTTTCTCAGGAATGGATCCCAAAACGGCCGCTATGAAAAGCATAAATAGCGCCCCCATAGTCTTGTGTGCTTCACAGAACAGCAATGCTGTCACTATATTAAATGCGGGGCTACCCCGTTTGGCATAAAGCAAAGCATGAAGCATGAAGTCATTTGGCATAATGGTCATTACGCATAATGGTCATTTGGCATAATGGTCGTTTGGCATAAAAGAAAAGAAATTATAAATTTAAATAGTGCTACTTAAAAAATGATCTGGTGATCAAAAGAAGGGAAATTCGTTGATGAAAATGTTAGTACTCATAACGCCAACGTAGAAAAGAAGGCACATTGTCAATGGAAATGTTAGTAGTTATATTGCAAATCACTAGTTTAACATCGTAATGAGAAAGAACGGCCTATGACCAAAAGAAGGGAAAATCATATATGAGAATGTTAGCAACGGTAACGCCAAAAACATAGCAACTCGGTTTTCAATGATTATGCCAAATGACTATTATGCCAAACGACCGTTATGCCAAATTATTTTATGCCAAACGGCTTTATGCCAAATGACTGTATGCCAAATGGCGTTCCCCGGTTAAATGCCATATACGTTAGCGCCGCTGTTTGGATGCGGTGAGTGTCGAAACCTTCAAAGATCCATTCCTTCAAAAATTTTCACTAGGGCGCCATCAACAAATTATGTAACGCTGAAGTAGGCTCAAACTTTACAACTCATACAAAATTACGGTGCGGGGATGAAAATGGACCCACCTAAGCATCCATTTGTTACGTAACGCTAAATATCCTATTTCAGCGTTACGTAATAAATGGATACTGTAAAAGATCACTTCGGGATTTTTTCAGCATGTTTTACCGTGTTTTAAAGCATTTTTTCTAGGGTTTCCTGCTGCTGCTGTTTCCTTTAGGATTTCTCAATGACTACGCCCCGGATTTTCTTATAAGAATCCTTCAGAAATTCTTTCCAGATTTCTTAAGCACTTCTTTCAGGGTTCAATTCAGCTGACTTTTCCATACAACCCTCAAGTAAATTTTCTCCGGATTCTTCAAAAAGTTCATGTAAAGTTCTAATAGCAGTTCCTATACAAATTTCTTTAAGAATTTCACCAGAGCTTTTTCAGAGACCAAAACATTCTCGATATTTTTGAAACTTGTTAGTTTGTTGTTCTTCTCAATAGTTACTCCAGCCGCCTATCAAGGGAATCCTTCTTGTGCAACGATCCATGAGGGATTGTGCGCTTCGTAAAGCCTACGGTTTTGTTTTTCGTGTCGCCGGAGTGGAATTTTTTTTTCGATTTCGCGTTTTTGTTTGTAGGTTCTTGTTGGACAGTGGAGGCTGCAATACCAACTGGTGAGCTCGTTTCATGCCTTTGTTTCAAATGAGTTAAAAAATAATGGTTCATTTGGCTGGTGTTCAGACAGACTGAACCAAGTGTTTTTTAATGTTTCCAGAAAAACGTACCCCAAGCGTTCTTCTTCTTCTTCTTTCCTCTGGTCGAAGCTATCGTCTGACAGCTTCTGTTTGTGGCCCGGTGACTTAGACCATATGGCCAGTTGATGGAACACTGACTGTGTCGTCACTTTAACGTGACGGACGTGACGGCCAGCTCTGATGCTTCGTTAAGTTCGTTCAATTGGTACTGTTTATTATTTATTTACAAATTTAACTTAGCTTGTCGTATGAAACTTGTAAGCTCTCTGAATACCTCAACATTTTTCGATTTCAGTAACTCATGTAGGCTGTGGAATTGCAACTCAAAGTCAAATTTAGATCTTAACATTCCATGTTTAGGGCAGTGCATTATCAGGTGATCAGCAGTTTCTGGTTCTTCGCATAGCTCACATTCGTCGGTTTCTACCAGCTTCATTTTTGCCAACCAAAATTTGGAGAAGTCGTGGCCAGTCATCAACCTGTTTATCAGTCTAACGTCCGATCCGGGAAGATCCTTATCAACATACCAAGGTTTACTGCAGAACGCCGGTTGAATTTGGAAAAATTTCTTTCCTTTTTCAACAGAGTATTCCCCCCAAGCGTTCGGAATAACAATAGATTGGCGTTATTTGCTGTAATAATGGAACATATCTCTTTGATGAAACTTCTGTATCAAAATAGACTCGAAAAAATCAGAATTGACGGAGGCCTTGACTTATCTTAATTTTGAATATAATTTTTGTTTATTGAATTTTTCAAAATAATACAAGATTTATGAAAGGTTCAACACTAAGTGTCGACTTTTTCTTTAGAGACTGTTTACGAAATCATCATTATTAACTTGTTTATGTTAATGGTCTTTTTATCATATGCGAATGATACTAGTTAAAACCTCTATGACAAATTATAATAATAATAATGACCATTAACTATGTAACCTGTGAAAATCACACATTATTTCCGGATTATCTCTAGAGACCTTATGATTAAGACTATCGTTTACCAAGATGAATCCTCTAATTCTACACTTTCCCATTTACCAAATTTCCACTGAAGGTGCAACTAATGCTAAGTAGCATCCGTTGATTCCTTGTGCAAGTACAGTTGATCTTGCAATAACGGAGTAGCAACTGCAGACGGTCAATCATACTCATGCTCATGATCCAAAAGTTCCATCAAGGATAATCTCAATAGTTCCTTCCTGCATGAATTCATGAGATAATTGTTCATGAGTTTCATCAGAGATTACTCAAGGACTTCCTTTAGGAATACCTTCTAGTTTCCTTCTAGTCCTCAACATAGAAATCTTCAAACAAGTTCTTCAGAGATTCCCTACATGAGCCAACCTGAAATTTCTCTAGGGATTTCTCACAGATTCCCCCAGCCGTTTCTCAAGGAATTCTTTCAGCAGTATAATTCATAGAGAAGTCATAACGCATGATACATATAGTAACTTTTATCAAGAATTTTCTGGTGATTGTTCCATCCATTCCATCAGTTAATACTCCAGGAGATCTTCCTTAGCTTCCTACAGGAATGTCTCTAAGAAACCCCACAATAATTTATTCCAAGATTGTGAACACTCTTTGAAACCCGCAAAAAAGCTATTTTTGTTCCGCACCGTTATTCTAGCAATTTATCCAGAGAATCTTCCTGGACTTCCTCAATTGAACCTTTGAGTTCAATTCCGTTAGAGATACCTGTAAGAATTTTTCATGAGTTTCGTCAGAGATTACTGTAATGATTCCAACATCTCCTTCAGAGATCCCTTCTAAAATACATCCAGGAACTTCTCCAGGGTCCAACCAGAAATTCCTCTAAAGATTCCTCTAGCCATTCTCTCAGCGATTCGTCAAGAAATTCCCCAGCTATTTATCAACAGAATCTCAAAGGAATCCCTCCGAAATTTCCCCCAGAAATTTTTTTGGCAGTCATACATATAGTAACATTTATCAAAGATCCTTCGGTAATTCTTCCACCCAATAAATCTTGTAGGAATCTTCTAAATATTCCTAAAATAATTCTTTCAAGAAACCCCATAATGGTGCTTATTCCAAGATTGTTTAGAGACTTTTCCAGCAAATCCTATAAGTATCTTCCAAACGTACCTATGTAATGTTTTTCCAATTCCATAGGGATTCGGTTAGAAATTTCCTCCAATGTTTTTCCGGAAAATCGTTCGGATATTGTTTTTAACCGATTCGTTAAGTTACTCCAGGAATTGCAACAGGATTGGTGGTCTAATGGCTACCGCTTCTGGTGCATAAGCAGAAGTTCGTGGGTTTAATTCCATGCCCGTCCGATTTTTCGTACTTTGGAGTTTTATCGTGCACTTGCTTCTATCTTTCATTCTTCATCTCTCACACTCAAACGATTCGGTCGTAAGCGACCCCTTGGCAACACTTTTGTTTTCAATTCTTTTCTGCAATATTTTCACCAAATTTAGGTCAGTTCAGTCATATTCAATTGCTTCGCACAAAAATGTATTAATTTTATGATTCCATTACGAACAAATCACCTGACAAATAACTTCGGCTGCTATTGGCTACCGAGGTCAAACTGAGAGGAAAGATGAGGGGAAATATTGAAATGCACGATCAAACTTTCCTGATTTCAACGCAATATTCGCTAGGATCAGAGACGAATAAGAAACAGTTTCCCTACGCTTCCAGTATTCTATCATTATAGCACACCTTCCCTTACGCATGCTCTATAGGCAGTCTGCTAACCGAAAGCAAACCTCTCCGCCATAAAATTACTCTACCCTCATACATTCCCACATGAACTGGCGTAGATGCAGGGGTATATCCGGTCTACTGTGGGCCAGTTTTAAATACAACATCAATTCATCCCCTTTTCCTCATTGGTCTGCATTCTGACGTGGCAGGCGCCATCGTTGCCTAAAAATAGAAGATCACTTGCACTTATACACTGAAGGTGTCTCTTAGCCCCAAGCATTCATCTGGTTAGTTCCTTGTGTAAGTGCAGCTAGTCTGGCAATACTGGAGTAGCAACCACGAGCGATCAAGCACTCTTAGTTAGGAACTCGGGAATATTCCTGTGGCCGGAGTTATTCCGGTGGGTAACTGGGTCAAGTTGGGTAATTAAGGGCTATTTTTCGGGACATGTCAAGATATCTTTATTTATTTTCAATGACAATACATTTAATTTGCATAAATCATTAAGATCTAATATTCAGCATTATAAATGGAAAGCTATAGACCGTTTAAAATGTAAGGAATGCGACCACTAGAACCTAAAGCCCTGAAGAACTGGCTTCAGATTAGTTGGATTCTAAACCGTTTTAATTCTCGAAAACTAAAGATCAAACATAGTTGCTCCCTAAAAAGCGCCACTTCTATGTAATTTTGATGCATACTAGGGGCCTGCAAATGATCATTTGTAGAATTAATCTAATGCATTCCATTCATGCTTTCCAATTCAATCGTTTCTCAAAAGGTTTAAGCTGATGCGTTTTTCTTAAAATACCACGATATAGGTAGTGGCTACGATTCTGGAAATTATGTGTGACTCGAAACTTGCCTACCTCCAAGGCATCTTCTCTCCGGAATAATTCCGGCCACAGGAACATTCCTGTGGTCCTTTGTCCACTTTTAGAAACTAGATATGTGTTCCAGTGTAGTGACCAAAAATAACTGAAATCCGTAAGTATTCGCTGAGCGATGAGAGTTTTAGATTTTCTTTCTTTCACTCAGGTTAATACGGGTTAATGTTCTGAAAGAAACCTATCTGAAAGCTTTCTGAGAATCTATCTTGTTACATTTAACAAGAATTTCCACAGAGATTTCAGTAGATTTTCTTCTGATACTTTTACAAGAACAGTTACTTTGATTCTTAGCGCATGAGCTCCTCGTCAAAACCAGGTTCAAATTTGTGATGGTCAAATACACTTCGTGGCAGAATTCCTCATATATTTTTTTCTTATTCTACAGACCAACAAACCCCTGAAGATTCAATGCAAGCTGGAGTACTACTCGGAGATCTACAGCGACTTTTTTGAGTTGTGCGACTTTACGTTGTGCGAGAACGAGAAGGTCATGTTGAAGCTGCCCTCACGCAAGATCGCCTCGTCCATCTGGAGGATCGTCATGACGCAGAATGTCATCTACGAAGGCGGTGGCAGTGACGAATCCAGCGGCGAAACGGACTCCACCGAGCATGGCAAATCTCTCATCTCGAACATTACCGACGTTCTGAAGGACACTTACTTGTCGACGGGTCGCATCGTAAGTCTTCCATATCGACTGCACCCGAAGATCTTCGTGGCTTGCATGCGGGTTGATTCGATGTTCAACCCGAACCTCATCCCGAACGTCGAATGCACCGTAGAGCTTCGACCCGTCCAGATCAATTTGTTCAACGTGACGAACTTTTCGATGGATTCGAAACTTCCGAAACCCTTTGAAAGCTATCGACTTTGCAAGGAAACCATAGGAGCCAAGAATCACAAGTTTCTGATGCTCAACTCTAGCCACTTGCGGATTCGCACGGCTATCTACGACAACTTTGACGTACTGCTCAGTGGAGAGTTGAACCTGCACTGCGATCTCCTGGACTATAGTCACTACACATTCGAGAACATTTTGGAGTTGGTCAACTTGAAAGTCATCGCTTCGATCGAGGAAGACTCGTTGGAACTGAAGACGATATCGGATGACATACTGGTGCGTTATGGGCCTTCAGTGGGATACAACTTGATAGTGGCGGAAAGATTCTGGAACTCCAAGGAAGGTTCGGTGTTGATGTACGGAAAGTACATCGTTTGCAATCACACTCACGTTGGGTTGAAATTCGGTCAGTACGACACCGGGGAGGCGATCTTCGTGGGTACCCACGAGCTGTGCCTGTACGTATTCAAAAGTTGTCGTCATGCCCAGGTTCTGCAGTTGACGTTCAATGAGAA
Organism: Aedes aegypti; assembly: GCF_002204515.2. NCBI lineage: Eukaryota > Metazoa > Arthropoda > Insecta > Diptera > Culicidae > Aedes > Aedes aegypti. The sequence goes on along the minus strand of NW_018734917.1, from coordinate 4,500 downwards.
CACAAAAGATATCTGCACCGAACCGTTTTCCGTTGCGAAGGAAGGCTTGTTCTATGTGAGAGTTCTTCCGATTTTCGAAGAAGACGTTGAAGACGAAAAGCTGTTCGTGGTAAGGATCGAGAACCTTAGCAACGCTCAGAAACGTATCACCATTGAAGGGCAGATAAATTTCTTTAACATGACGACGCAGCGGCTGAAGATTCAGTACAAGTTTTACAAGGTGATTCCGAACAGCGAGAAACATTACGTGTCCACGAGCTTCTTAATCGATGGCGGTTCCAATGCGAACGTATTCGGCGCGGCGAACAACAAGAATCAGCAGAGCTTCAAGATCTCGATCGACGGTGAGAAGAAAGGCTGGTCTGGAGACATTCCGATGCGGGAGATTATGAACGGTTCGAAGCCCTATTTGGTGAAGATTCCGACGGAGATCGTCAAGGAGGGATTCCTCAGCTATTGGGTACGAATCATCCGGGAGAGGATCGGCGAGAATGCGGAACTTAAGGATGCCTTCAACGAGCGGGTTCTGGTGGTCATTTGGCCGCTTTTTATGGTGCAATCGATGCTAACGGTCAACACCACTGCGTACGAGGAGAAGATCGATCAGACCTTCTCAATCTACGGTCAGGGCGAACGGAGACAACTCGTCGTCTCTGGCACAAATGCTGATGAGCATGAGCTGCAATTCCGGATGAAGTAAGTACATACCGTGCAGACAGCGCCTTATTCTGAACAATCTGTTCCGCATTGTGATCATTAATCGTTTTTATATTCAATATAGAAAACTGAAAGTTCAAAACATGATTCATTGTAACATTTATAAACTAAAAAACATGATTCAGTTGATTTTTGTTTGTCCATAATAAGGAATTTGTTTAATTATTTTTGACTAATCGCTTTATATAATTTAAAACGTTTACCTTGAAAATAAACGTCGAAATACCTTATTATTTAGCTAGGTCATTAAAATTGCATTTTGTTAACGGTACAGAATAAGCTGCTAGCACTATTTATTTGAATCAATACTTTCTATCCTAGATATTTATGAGTAATTCATTCCTATAGCTTCAACGCCCTTCACGGAGAAGACAAGCGAAAGGCCCTACTGTCGTATCGGTTGATCGACGGGCGATCATTCTTCCAAGTTCCGGATCGGTTCAAAACGGTTGAAAGCGCCATTGAAATGCTACAAAAGAACCACACCCTGAATTGGCCTTGCTCCCGAGAGGACGAACTCCGCTGGAAGCGTGAGAACTCCATCCAAGAAGCAACCCTCCCACTGTATCACTGTTCGGCAGCACATGAACTATCTTGCTGTCTTATGCTGAGTATCGCCCCATGGTGCTTGTTCATCAATCAACTGGGCTGCCAAGTGCGAATCAAGAACTATACAACCAACGAGCAGAACATCGTAGAACCGAATAATATCCTGATGCCACAATACATCGAAGTCGGGTTCACTCTGGAACTAGACGTTGGCATGCAGCTGGAATCCGAACTGATCTATCTGAACGGAGAGTTCAAAAAGCAGGCACCCAACAGCTACGTTCTACCGGTGGAGGGTTCGATCGAAATCAACTTGCGATCCGAGAATGGGGTAAGTAAAACTATATTATTCCTAATTTCTAATTACATTTTGCCCTTAACCTGGACGTCCGGTTTCACGGCCGCGACCGCTTCCTGGAAGACTTGAAGAACTCGATCCACCCGTTCGGTGGTAGCGTTCTGTCCCATCAAACCAATTCGGAACACCTGCCCGGCTGTGGGCCCTAAACCTCCGCTGATTTCCACCAAATACCTGAAAGAAAATATCAAGTTTCAATTCCAAGACCTGATTGAAGTCTCGCTCAACTCACGTCTTCATGGCGTACTGGGCGGCCTTGAGCCAATCCACGCCCTGCGGTACCTTGATGGTCGTCACCGTCGACAGGCGATCCTTGGGATCCGCGTACAGTTCAAAACCAGCATCTTGCAGTCCGCGGTACAACCGCTTGGCGCAGTCCTCGTGGCGGGCAATCAACGCCGGTAGGCCCTCTTCACAGGCCATGGCAATGGCTTCTCGCAGGCCGTAAAGTAGCGTGGAGGAGATGGTGTGATGGTAGCTAAAGTTAGGAAGGTGGCAAAATGTTTCAAACTTAGGAAAAGGTTTGATGAATGGAAATGTTTTATACATACATTCTGGGTCTTCCGAAGCAGCCCCAATAGTCACCGACGAGGGACATATCCCAGTAGTACACTTTGACTTTGGTGTTGCGGCGCTTGTTAGCGTTCTCTGTAAGAAAATATTTGAAAAGTGGACGTTAGAAATCTTTATAAATGTGAAATTTAGTATGCATAATCAACGACCTTCATCATAAAATCAAGCGAGTTGTTCTCACAAATCAATGGTCTTCGAACATCATTTGTGGATGTTTTTAAAACCACGTGACCTTTTTATTACGAGTAGGTTTAGGTCTGATCAAAAACAAACCTTTGGCATGTATTCCAGCAACGTCTTCTTCGACGGAGAAGTGCTAGAAGAAGACGAATTGAGGCAGTGCTCGCTGTCTGTTGTAAATAGCGTACGTGACTGTTGGTTAGCTCTGCTGGATTGCTCGACTAATGCCCCCCGGCCGTCGTGGCTTGACATTGCCGAGTTTGTGAAGCAGTTACAAAACTGATGTGTCCGATGTGGAAAACCGTCTACAAGGTAACGGAGAATCGTAGCATATGCATCAAGTTTAAGTCTGAAATCCGCAATGTTAGAGGCTTTGCGGGTAAATTCGGAACCAAAAAATGTCCAATATGCATCCGGGAAAACAGTGAAAGTTTGCATGGAAGTTTGCAGGTTCGCAATATTGAATACTGGAGACGTTTCGCTAGCGTTTCAACCATACGGAAAGATGAATAGGATGTCCAACGAGGAAAACTACGTACGCTGTAATCACCAAAGCAAAAGAAGCGGTAGCTGTGGAAGAGGAATTGATCGTCACCGAGGACGACATTGTGGAAGGTTATTGAAGAAGAAATACTTGAAGAGCCTTTGGAAGTCGAGAAGGAAAAAACTGGGAAGAAACTGCAGACAGATATGCAGAAACCGGAAATCGACGATGACTACATCCATCGGGCGTATGGGTTTTTCAAAATGTCACGCAACTGGTGAATAACTTTAACGCCGTAATGGAAATCAGAGGAAAAAGCTAGTGGCAGGCCAGCGTCGAGCCTATTTTGCTCTTCAGGATCCGTCGACCGCGCCCATCCGTAAAAAAGTTCAAATTGTTTAGCGCATGCTAGAAGCTATTGGACAGAATGATATGTGACGATTTTACGAAACTTTCATTGGTGTGCAGATAAAACTGCGCCGTCTCTCGCCATTGTAAGGATAACGAAAAACTTACTGACAGGGTTAAAAAATAATGGTGGCCTTAAAAAACACTTCGAGACATTGCTGAACAAGAAAACTGAAGTGGATCTGGGAATTATAATCGAGCATGCTATGGAATGCTCTTATGATGTCAAGATTGAAGTCAAGAAGGCTATCAAAAAGCTGAAGATCAACAAGGCTGCTGTCAAGGACGAGATTCTCAAAAACGGATGTGAGCAGCTGCACGAACTCATTCGCCATATCAATTTCAAAAATATTGGAAGGAGAACAACTGCTTACTAGTACATTAGATGCTGTTATTTGCTCTTTGTACAAGAAAAGACATCTACTGGAATGCGGAAATTTATCAAAAAAAAAAATGTTTCTAAAAATTGAGATCGTTTGAAGAGTCTGTACACTGAAACAAGCGTTGCAGTAATGAGAACCATGAACGTGTTTTTAAATTTACTATTTCCAACCACGATTGAGCTATCATGAACGCTTTTTATTGCGTTTTGTTCCCTCTCAATCCAACCGCGTCGATAGCCGAGCGGCTAGCGTTCGTGCTTGACAATCGCCAGATCCTCGGTTCGATTCTGGTCTGCTGCAAGTTTTTAACCATGATATAATAATTTTACTATACAAATGGGCGCCATGGTAAATTGAATGCACAAAATATTCTAAATAAATGCGAATTTAGTCTGCACAAATCCAAGTGCGACAAATCCTAGAATCTTGCGAACTCATCAAATCTGCCATAAGATTTTCAAAGCTGCATACGATCAATGAAATAAAAACAGTTTTGTTGGCAAATTAATGTCCATGGCTTTCGAAGCTGATTAGACTGATCCGCGCAACTATTGAAGTATCGAAATCATGTATACGGGGGTTTACCACAATAGGCCCAATCACGGAAGGGCGAATCACAGAAATTGCAAAACCAATGTAATTGAAAACCAAAGCATTCAATAACAATATTTTGGAGATTTTTACATTAGGGTAAGACGGGCAGGCGCTGGCCGCTCCAGTGCAACAAGTGAGGTGATTAATGGCCCGGGACTAATCGAGGCCATGGACCGCAATAGGGAGTAACTCTCGAAAATGCACGTAGCTGCTGAGCAACTCGATGTCATCATCGAGTTTGTTAAGAGCAAAAG
>NW_018734916.1:0-22847 GCF_002204515.2 Aedes aegypti | reverse complement strand
AAAATGGATTTTATCATCGCTCTCTCTTTGGGGCTCTCGCTCGCTGCTTCCATTTATCAGACTTGTTACACCTTGCGATACAATGACGCTCGTGGACCGCAACAGATGGGATGTTTTTCTTTGCTTGCTTTGATCGTGCTTCATACTCAAATGAGAGCGAATCCTGCAATGCCTGCTCGGAAGCGTACAAAACGCATGACAAACATGTTTTCTCTACGTGCTGCCCATGACTTTCAACACCCCTTTTCGCCCATACTTACATAACGTATGGCCAGGCCACCCGTTCAGAGACCCTGTCAATGCAAATGCCACCTAATTAATGGATTCGATCTCGATTGACATTAGCGTGCGATGACCCTTCCTCGTTTCCTAACCTTCCTTCCCGGATCGAATCGAGACCCGGGTCGATCATAAATTCCTAATAGTCCAATCAGTGCACGTATAATTGTAAAATTAGCATCAGCCTGTGGTTGGGGCTCGGGTGCTCCACCTTTGCAACCATCCTTTTTTCCTGTCAACAGCGACGACGACGACGACGACGATTGCTCGAAGCTAATAAAATTTTATGCTTATGAATATGAGACCGAGGAAAACGACTGCCGTTTTGTTTGTCGAGCCCAGGTCGTGCGCAAAACCGATCGACGACGACTCAGTGAATGACTGTCTGTCTCGTACTGACTGACTGACTGACTGAACCTGCCCTATCAAATTGTCGTAAATTTTAATGCTGTAAAAAAGCCCTTTCGTTTTCCCTTCAAATGATCTCCGTGTCTCCCGGAAAGAAACAAATGGTTAAACTTTCACGGGTCTGAAGTCGGAGATCTGGGAAGTGTCCTAGCCGAGTCTACACCACTCACTTAACTCACTGTACAAGTCTGAGGTTAGGTTAGTTGTCTTAAGGTTTATTGTACCTCTACCGTACTCAGGCGAGGTGAGGTAGGAGATCTCAATTTTTCATTATTTTTTATGGCCGTGTGAAGAATCGCGGTTCATGCTGGAGGTTGAGGAAAAGGAAGGGCGACCGCCGGAGTTGAGTTTTGTCGAGTTGTTTCGGGGAGTATGTAGGTCGGACGGCAGTTTCCTACATGTAACATCAGTTGGTGCATACGATAAATATCCAGAGTCTGGGACAAGACAACGCCATGCAGCAGCAACGGTTTCGTTGGTGAAAGCTCAGCGAAGTTCTTTTGCACTCGTAAAGAGTTGGAGAAGGGAAACTGAAACGATGTTTTCCTTTCGTTGTTACAGTTATTTTACTGACGGGAAATTGAATCAGGTCGAACATACTCTTTTGTTTCCTGTGCAGTAATGCTGCATTTGTCATTACATGCGGTTCGAAGCTATGAAACCGATAATTGATAGATTCCGATTTAGGCTCCTTCAGGATTCGTTTCAAAATACCGCCAGGTTTCTCGTCAAAATTGCATCAATATTCTCTATAACAACCCGTCATCATTCTCTTCAGAATCCCGTCAGGATTCTCGTCAGAATCCCGTTCAAAGTCTCTTCAGAATCCTGTCAAGACTCTCGTAAGAATTTCGTCAGGATTCTTGTCAGAAACCCACCAAGATTATCGTCATAATCTCGTCAGAATCCCATCAGGATTCTTGTCAGAATCTCGTAAAAGATTCCCGTCAGCATCCTGTATGATCTTCGTCGGAATGCCGTTTAGAATCTCTTCAGAATCCTGTCAGGAATCTCGTCAGAATCCCTCCAAGATCCACGTCAGAATCTCGTAAGGATTCTCCTCAAAATCTCATCTGGATTCTTATTATAATCCATTCAGAACTTTCATAAGAATCCCATCAGGATTCATGTTAGAATCCAGTCAGTATTCTCATCAGAATCCCGTCAGGTCTCTCGTTAGAATCTCGTCAGGATTCACGTCAAAATCCTCAGAATCCCGTCAGGATTTGGTCAGAATCTCGTCAGGATTTTGATCAGAATCTCATCAGGATCTCGTCAAAATCCCGTCATGATTCTAGTCAGTATCCCGTCAGGATTCTCGTCAGAATCCCGTCAGGATTCTCGTCAGAATCCCGTCAGGAATTCTCGTCAAGATTCCGTCAGGATTCTCATCAGATCCGTCAGGTCTCTCGTCAAAATCCCGTCAGGATTCTCGTCAGAATCCCATCAGAATTCTCGTCAGAATCCCAGTCAGAAATTCTCGTCAGAATCTCATCAGATCTCTCGTCAAAATACCGTCAGGGATTCTCGTCAGATTCTGGTCAGAATCCTGTCAGGATTCCGGTCAGAATCTCGTCAGGATGCCATAACCCTGCAGAATTTCTTGTTAATATCCTGTCCAGGATTCTCATTAGAATCCCGTCAGGATTCTTGTCAGAATCCCCGTCAGAATTCTTGTCAGAATCCCGCCAGAATTCTCGTCAAAATCCTGTCAGGATGCTCGTCAGACTCCATCAGATCTCTCGTCAGAATCGCGTCAGGATGCTCGTCAGAATCCCGTCAGGATTCTCGTCAGAATCCCATCAGGTCTCTCGTCAAGAATCCCGTCAGGATTTTCATCAGAATCCCATCAGGATTCTCATTAGAATTCCGGTCAGGATTCTCGTCAGGATTTCTCATTAGAATCCCGTCAGGATTCTCGTCAGAATCCCGTCAAGATTATCGTTAAAACCCGTCAAGATTCTCGTCAGAATCCTGTCAGGATTCTGGTCAGAATTGAGTCAGGATGTCATAATCCTGCAGAATTATTGTTAATATCCCTGTTAGCATTCTGATCAGAATCCCCTCAGAATTCTCGTCAGAATCCCGTCAGGATTCTCGTCAGAATCCCGTCAGGTTTCTCGTCAAAACCCCGTCAGAATTCCGTCAAGATTCTCGTCAAAATCTCGTCAGGATTCTCGTTTAAATCGAGTCAGGATTCTCGACAGAATCCCGTCAGGACTCTCGTCAGAATCCCATCAGGATTTTCGTCAGAATCTCGTCAGGATTCTCTTCAGAATTCCGTCAAAATGTCAAGATTCTGGTCAGAATCCCGTCAGGATTCTCATCAGAATCCTGTCATAATTCTAGTCTGAATCCCGTCAGAATTTCCGTCAGAATCCCGTAAGGATTCTCATCAGAATTTCGTAGGATTCTCGTCAGGTATCTTGTATGGATTTTCGTCTGAATCCCTTCAGGATTTTCGTCAGAATATTGTCATAATTCTAGTCAGAATCCCGTAAGGATTCTCGACAGAATCCCGTAAGGATTCTCGACAGAATCCCGTCAGGGTTCTCGTCAGGATGCTCATCAGAATCCTATCAGAGCCCAGTCAAGATTCTCGTCGGAATCCCGTAAGGATTATCGTCAGAACTTCTTAAGAATTCCAGTCAGAACCCCGTAACGATTCTCGTCAGAATCCTGTCAGATCTCTCGTCCGAATCCCGTTAAGATTTCTTGTCATCTCCCGTCAGAATCCCGCCAGAATTCTCATCAGAATCTTTGTCAGAATATCATCGGGGATTCCCCTCATGATTTTCGTCAAATTCCTGTCCAGAATTCTGCGTCAGAATATCATCTAGATTCTGGTCGACGTCTGAGATACGGATTTTTCAGGATTATTTGGTGAGCTCGTTCCATTACTTCATGAAAAGCTTTGAATACTTCTCAGCAGCTTTGAAAAGCTTCTCCCGAAGCATGAGAAAGCGTCCCCCAGAAGCTTGAAAAAGTTTCTCCTGGAAGATTGAGAAAGCTTCTCCTAGAAGCTGGGTAAAGCTTCTCCCAGAATATAAAAGTTTACAGCTTCTCCAAGAAAGCTTGGAAAAGCTTCTCCTAGAAGCTTGAGAAAGCTTCTCCTAGAAGCTTGAGAAAGCTTCTCCTTAAAGCTTGGGAAAGATTCTTCTAGCAGCTTGGGAAAGCATCTCCTAAAAGCTTTGGAAAGCTTCTCCCAGAAGCTTGGATAAGCTTTTCCCAGAAGCTTGGAAAAGTTTGGGAAAGCTTCTCCCAGTAGCTTGCTAAAGCTTCTCTCAGAGCTTGGGATAGGTTTTCCCAAAAGCTTGGGAAAGCTTATTTCAGAAAATTGGGAAAACTTCTCCCAGAAGCTTGAAAAAGCATCTCCCAAAAGTTTTGGAAAGCTTCTCCTAAAAGCTTGGGAAAATCTTTTTCCAGAAGTTTGGGAAGTTCTCCCAGAAGCTTGGAAAGCTTCTCCCAGAAGCTTGGGAAAGCTTCTCCCAGAAGCTAGGGAAAGCTTCTCCAGAGAGCTTGGGGAAAGCTTCTCCCAGAGCTTGGGAAATCTCCTTCCAGAAGCTTGGAAAAGCTTTCCTTGAAAGCTGGGGAAAGCTTCTTTAGAAGCTTGGAATGCATCTCTCAGAGGCTTCGGAAAGCTTTCTTAGAAGCCTTGGAAAGCTTCTCCCAGAAGCTTGGGAAAGCTTCTCCCAGAAGCTTGGGAAAGCTTCTCCAGAAGCTTGGGAAAGCTTCTCCCAGAAGCTTGGGAAAGCTTCTCCCAGAAGCTTGGGAAAGCTTCTCCCAGAAGCTTGGGAAAGCTTCTCCCAGAAGCTTGGGAAAGCTTCTCCCAGAAGCTTGGGAAAGCTTCTCCCAGAAGCTTGGGAAAGCTTCTCCCAGAAGCTTGGGAAAGCTTCTCCCAGAAGCTTGGGAAAGCTTCTCCCAGAAGCTTGGGAAGCTTCTCCCAGAAGCTTGGGAAAGCTTCTCCCAGAAGCTTGGGAAAGCTTCTCCCAGAAGCTTGGGAAAGCTTCTCCCAGAAGCTTGGGAAAGCTTCTCCCAGAAGCTTGGGAAAGCTTCTCCAGAAGCTTTAGAAAGCTTCTCCCAGAAGCTTGGGAAAGCTTCTCCCAGAAGCTTGGGAAAGCTTCTCCCAGAAGCTTGGAAAGCTCCTCCAGAAGCTTGGGAAAGCTTCTCCCAGTAGCTTGCTAAAGCTTCTCCCAGAAGCTTGGGAAAGCTTCTCCCAGAAGCTTGGAAAGCTTCTCCCAGAAGCTTGGAAAGCTTCTCCTAAAAGCTTGGGGAAAGCTTCTCTCAGTAGCTTGCTAAAGCTTCTCCCAGAGCTTGGCAAAGCTAATTTCAGAAAATTGGGGAAAGCTTCACCCAGAAGCTTGAAAAAGCATCTCCCAAAAGCTTGGGAAAGCTTCTCCTAAAAGCTGGGGAAATCTCCTTCCAGAAGGCTTGGAAAAAGCTTTTCTTGAAAGCTGGGGAAAGCTTTTTTTTAGAAGCTTGGGAAAGCTTCTCTCACAAGCTTGGGAATGCATCTCTCAGAGGCTTGCAGAAAACTTCTCTTAGAAGCTTGGGAAAGCTTTTCCCAAAAGATTAGGAAAGCTTCTCCAGAAGCTGGGGAAAAGTTTCTCATCAGAATCCGTCAGAATATCATCGGGATTCCCCTCATGATTTTCGTCAAATTCCTGTCAGGAATTCTGGTCAGAATATCATCTAGATTCTAGTCGACGTCTGAAAACGGATTTTCAGGATATTGATGATGATGATGATGAGCTCGTTCCATTTACTTCATAAAAAAATGAAAATTTTTATAACTGCTTCTTTTATTATTTTTTTTTTTGTGGAATACGTATACGGGCAATCGAATTTACTACTCTGCTGATTTTTATTTGTTTAATAAGAATAAGATTTTTATTGAAGAAAAGTTAACTATACGAAAACAACACCTTGAGTCATGAATTGGTTCATGTGACCTATTTATAACAGCCATCAATTCGTGTTAAGCAACCAATCCATTCAAATCCCTTTCAAATAAAGTCATCCCAAACATCCTAATTGCCTGATTCCCCTTCCACCACAAATTCATCACACGCCCAAAAAGTACACGTGTCCTGTCAGGTTTCATTCGGCTTCTTAAACGGCTACCATTAACGATAGAAAAAAAGGTACAAAGATAAGAGCACGTTATAATCGACGATTATAAATATTGAATCAGCAATTGCAGGACGTCGGTCGCTTCCCCAGCAGAACTACCGAAAGTGATTAATTACCCTCCGGAGACCGGTACTCTCCCCCTCTGAGCACACGCATTCGCCGCTTCCCTTCCTGACACTTGGCGTCCAAGTGAACCAATTTCAACCGCAGGAGAAAGTCGTTGCACCCTATCCGAAAAGGGATATCCGTTTTTTTTTTGTTCGAGCGTGTTCCCTTGAAACAATGTTTTGAATTCAATAAAAGGGTTGGAATGGTCGTTACAAAAAAAAAAAAAAAAAACTCCTGATACAATCGAGTTGAAGAAGGGAAAGAATAATGGCTCTAGATTCGGTATACCTTTGAACTTTGGCATACTCGTTCGGCGGACAAACACGTACGCACGTGCCAATCACTTCCGGTTTATTGCTTCCGATACGACGAAAAAATAGAATGGGATCACATGTGGTAGAAATACCATTTTTCTATCTTGATAAAGTATCAGAATAATTGTTTTGATAAACCATGTTTTCCGACTCGTTTCATGATTATTCCACAGAGCTCGGAATTTTAGAAATTTATTTAGTCAAGAAAAAGCATGAAAATTAAGACATTTTTATAAAAAGCTGACGTATAAAACGAGCTCACCACGGAGTTAGTCGAAATGGACACCCTGAGAGTTGAGTCGGGTTTAAAATCGAGAGTTGAAACAAAGGTTAATGACGAGTGAGTCGATGATAAATCGTGGGGTAAATTGAAAGTGAGTCAGGAAAAAGATTCTCGTGGAGCTTGACAAGCCTTCAAAAAATCAACTTTAAAAATGTTTGGGAAAGATTCTCCCGGAAGCATGCAAAAACTGCTTCGTACCGCGTCAGAAAACCTCTTCCAGAAGCTTGGAAAACCTTCTCACAAAAGCTTGGGGTTTATCTCAGAAACTTGGAACAGCTATCATAAGCCTGAGATAGCTTCTCTCAGAAGTTTGAGCACGCTTCTTCCAGATGTTTGGGAGAGCTTCTCTCAGAAATTTGGAAACGCTCCTCCCAAATGCTTTGGAAAGCATCGCTCAAAAGCTTGGGTAAGCTTCTGCCAAAAGCTTGGGGAAGCTTCTTCAAAAAGCTTGAGAAAGCTTCTTCCAAGAGCTTGGGAAAGCTTCTCTCTGATCATTGGGAAAGCTTCTCCGAGAAGCTTTGCAAGGCTTCACCCAAAAAACTTTAGAAGGATTTTCCCAGAAGCTTGAGAAAACTTGTCCCATAAGCTGGGGAAAGCTTCTCCCAGAAGCTTCGGAAAGCTTCTCCCAGAAGCTTCGGAAAGCTTCTCCCAGAAGCTTCGGAAAAAAATCTCCCACAAGCTTGGGAAAGCTTCTTCAAAAAGCTTTGGAAAGCTTCTTCCAAAAGCCTGGGAAAGCTTCTCCAAGAAGTTTAGGAAAGCTTCTCCAAGAAGCTTGGAAAAGCAAGTTTGGGAAAGCTTCTCTCAGCTTATTGGGAAAGCTTCTCCGAGAAGCTTTGCAAGGATTCCCCCAGAAACTTTGGAAGGATTTTCCCAGAAGCTTGAAAAAGCTTGGGATAGCTTCTCCCATAAGCTTCTCTTAAAAAGCTTGGAAAACCTTCTCACAAAAGCTTGGGGCTTATCTCAGAAACTTGGAACAGCTATCATAAGCTTGAGAAAACTTCTCTCAGAAGTTTGAGCACGCTTCTTCCAGAAGTTTGGGAGAGCTTCTCTCAGAAATTTGGAAACGCTCCTCCCAAAAGCTTTGGAAAGCATCTCTCAGAAGCTTTGGAAAGCTTCATTCAAAAGCTTGGGAAAGCTTCTCCCAAAAGCTTAGGGAAGCTTCTTCAAAAGCTTGAAAAAGCTTCTTCCAAGAGCTTGGGAAAGCTTCTCTCTGATCATTGGGAAAGCTTCTCCGAGAAGCTTTGCAAGGCTTCACCCAAAAACTTTAGAAGGATTTTCCCAGAAGCTTGAGAAAACTTGTCCATAAGCTGGGGAAAGCTTCTCCCAGAAGCTTCGGAAAGCTTCTCCCAGAAGCTTCGGAAAGCTTCTTCCAGAAGCTTTGGAAAGCTTCTCCCAGAAGCTTCGGAAAAAATCTCCCACAAGCTTGGGAAAGCTTCTTCAAAAAGCTTTGGAAAGCTTCTTCCAAAAGCCTGGGAAAGCTTCTCCAAGAAAGTTTAGGAAAGCTTCTCCAAGAAGCTTGGAAAAAGCAAGTTTGGGAAAGCTTCTCTCAGCTTATTGGGAAAGCTTCTCCGAGAAGCTTTGCAAGGATTCCCCCAGAAACTTTGGAAGGATTTTCCCAGAAGCTTGAAAAAGCTTGGGATAGCTTCTCCCATAAGCTTCTCTTAAAAGCTTGGAAAACCTTCTCACAAAAGCTTGGCGTTTATCTCAGAAACTTGGAACAGCTATCATAAGCTTGGAGAAATCTTCTCTCAGAAGTTTGAGCACGCTTCTTCCAGAAGTTTGGGAGAGCTTCTCTCAGAAATTTGGAAACGCTCCTCCCAAAAGCTTTGGGAAGCATCTCTCAGAAGCTTTAGAAAGCTTCGCTCAAAGCTTGGGAAAGCTTCTCCCAAAAGCTTAGGGAAGCTTCTCTCTGATCATTGGGAAAGCTTCTCCGAGAAGCTTTGCAAGGCTTCACCCAACAACTTTAGAAGGATTTTCCCAGCAGCTTGAGAAAACTTGTCCCATAAGCTGGGGAAAGCTTCTCCCAGAAGCTTCGGAAAGCTTCTCCCAGAAGCTTCGAAAGCTTCTTCCACAAGCTTGGGAAAGCTTCTTCAAGAAGCTTGGGAAAGCTTCTTCCAAAAGCCTGGGAAAGCTTCTCCAAGAAGTTTAGGAAAGCTTCTCCAAGAAGCTTGGGAAAAGCAAGTTTGGGAAAGCTTCTCTCAGCTTATTGGGAAAGCTTCTCCGAGAAGCTTTGCAAGGATTCCCCCAGAAACTTTGGAAGGATTTTCCCAGAAGCTTGAAAAAAGCTTGGGATAGCTTCTCCCATAAGCTTCTCTTAAAAGCTTGGAAAACCTTCTCACAAAAGCTTGGCGTTTATCTCAGAAACTTGGAACAGCTATCATAAGCTTGAGAAATCTTCTCTCAGAAGTTTGAGCACGCTTCTTCCAGAAGTTTGGGAGAGCTTCTCTCAGAAATTTGGAAACGCTCCTCCCAAAAGCTTTGGGAAGCATCTCTCAGAAGCTTTGGAAAGCTTCGCTCAAAAGCTTGGGAAAGCTTCTCCCAAAAGCTTGGGAAAGCTTCTTCAAAAAGCTTGAGGAAGATTCTTCCAAGAGCTTGGGAAAGCTTCTCTCTGATCATTGGGAAAGCTTCTCCGAGAAGCTTTGCAAGGTATCAAACCAGAAACTTTGGAAGGATTTTCCCAGAAGCTTGAGAAAGCTTGTCCCATAAGCTAGGGAAAGCTTCTCCCAGAAGCCTTCGGAAAGCTTCTCCCAGAGGCTTCAGAAAAAATCTCCCACAAGCTTGGGAAAACTTCTTCAAAAAGCTTGGAAAAGCTTCTCCCAGAAGCCTGGGAAAACTTCTCCCAGAAGCTTTGGAAAACTTCCCCCAAAAGCTTTGGAAAGCATCTCTCAGAAACGTGGGAAAGCCTCTCCGAAAAGCTTGGGAAAGCTTCTTCAAGAAGTTGGGAAAGCTTCTTCAAGAAGTTTGGGAAAGCTTTCCCAAGAAGTTTGGGGAAAGCTTCTCCGAGAAGCTTTGCAAGGCTTCTCCCAGTAACTTTGGAAGGATTCTCCCAGAAGTTTGAGAAAGCTTGTCCCATAAGCTTGGGAAAGCTGCTCCCAGAAGCTTGGGAAAAATTCTCCTAGAAGCTTGGGAAAGCTACTCCCATAAGCTTTATTTTTTCTTTTTTTTATCGCGATTTTTAGCCCTGAGTTAGTCGTCTCGAGACCAACGGCTTTACTTCCCTTCCGAAGAAAGTCGTCAATGAAATTTTTAGTGACAATCTCGGGGATAGGATTCGGTTCCAGGATCTAGATCTCAGGATCTCAGGATCTAACCACTACACAAGGTCCGTCCCATCCAAGAAGCTTAAGAAAGCTTCTCCCAAAAGCTTGGGAAAGCTTCTCCCAGAGCTTGGGAAAGCTTCTTCAAGAAGTTTGGGAAAGCTTCTTTCAGATAATTGGGAAAGCTTCTCCGAGAAGCTTTGCAAGGCTTCATCCAGAAACTTTGGAAGGATTTTCTCAGAAACTTGAGAAAGCTTGTCCCATAGACTTGGGATAGCTTCTCCCATAAGCTTGAGAAAGCTTCTCTCAGAAGCTCGGGAAAGCTTCTCCGCTTTGGAAAACTTCTCCCAAAAGCTTTGGAAAGCATCTCTCAGAAGCTTGGGAAAGCTTCTCCCAAAAGCTTGGGAAAGCTTCTCCAAGAAGTTTGAGAAAGCTTCCCCAAGAAGTTTGGGAAAGTTTCTCTCAGATCATTGGGAAAGCTTCTCCGAGAAGCTTTGCAAGGCTTCTCCCAGAAACTTTGGAAGGATTTTCCCAGAAACTAGGAAAAGCTTCTCCCAGCAGCTTGGAAATGCTTCTCCCAGAAGCTTGGAAAAGTTTTTCTTCATAAGCTAGGGAATGCTTTTTTTAGAAGCTTGGGAAAGCTTCGCTTAGAAGCTTGGGAAAGCTTCTCTCAGAAGCTTGGAAAATCTTCTCCTAGAAGCTTGGGAAAGCTTCTCCACAGAAGCTTGAGAAAGCTTCTCCACAGAAGCTTAGGAAAGCTTCTCCACAGAAGCTTGGGAAAGCTTCTCCACAGAAGCTTGGGAAAGCTTCTCCACAGAAGCTTGGGAAAGCTTCTTCTCAGAAGCTTGGGAAAGCTTCTTCTCAGAAGCTTGACAAGGTTTCTCCTCATAAGCTTGACAAAGCTTTTCCTCAGGAGCTTGACGAAGATTCGCCTCAGAAGTTTGATAAAACTTCTCCTAAGAAGTTTGATAAAACTTCTCCTAAGAAGTTTGATAAAACTTCTCCTAAGAAGTTTGATAAAACTTCTCCTAAGAAGTTTGATAAAACTTCTCCTAAGAAGTTTGATAAAACTTCTCCTAAGAAGTTTGATAAAACTTCTCCTAAGAAGTTTGATAAAATTTCTCCTAAGAAGTTTGATAAAAGTTCTCACAAGAAGTTTAATAAAACTTCCCACAAGAAGTTTGATAAAACTTCTAATAAGAAATTTGATAAAACTTCTCCTAAGAAGTTTGATAAAACTTCGCCTAAGAAGCTTCACAAAGCTTCTCTTACGTAGCATGACAAATCATTTCCCATAAGGTTCACAATGCGTCTCCTCAACAGCTTGAAAAGTTCTTCTTTAGAAAAGTTTCACCTTAGAAGCTTGAAAATCTTCTCCCAATAGGCTTGAAAATCTTCTCCTCAGAAGCTTGAAAAGATTGTAAAGATTCTCCTCAGAAGCTTGAAAACTTCTCCTATGAAGATTACAAATCTTCTTAAAGAAAAGCTTGGAAAGCTTCTCCTCAGATGCTTTGAAAATTGCCTTCTTCAGATGCTTGATGTTGTATCCCTGCTCTGAATTCTCAAAGATTTAGAAAATCTAGCACTCAAGTCAATGTCACTTCAGCTTTGTTGCTTCAGCTCTACCGCAAACACCGCGCAGAATTTTATTTTTGAGACCATAACAGAGCATCTGATCTGTTTACTAGAAATTACGAGGTCATAAATGAATCCTGGAATACTAACTTTTTGTGAAGATTATTCTTAGTCTGTAAGTAGATTTTTTCTATAATTCATACTGCCTCGAAATGTTTGTCAGACCTTCAATACTCCAATCTGAAAAATGCTTGAAATGCCGTCTTATTCGTTAAAATTTTCCTGAATTTCCAGAAATTCTATTGGTTTACTGAAGGTTTTCAGGACTTTCGGCATAAAATTACCCCAAAGGGGTACATTGCCCCTCGACAGGGAGTTCCATCGATTTTAGAGGATAACTATTCAATTCTTTGTAATGTTGAATTTTCGTCTGAATTTTCAACATTTCGCTAACATTTATAGCTTTCTGCACTAAAAGCTTATCTCATTCAGAATTGCAGTTTCCTGATAAGTCTTAATAATCAAACCAAAAGCATTCAAAAATGGCCACCACCAATGACCTTTTTGCTTTCTGCTCATATGCTCGTCCCTTACAAGATGACTTTACAATTGCTTGTGCTTTTAAATTCTAACACTGCGCATAATTTTTTATCCTGATAGTTTAACAGGTCATCCAATCTGTTCTCGGCAAAATGAGCAGGAAATGGCTAGATCTTAAATAAAGATGCATTTGACCTAAAGCATAAATAAATCTAGAAATATTAAATGTGTAACAATTAACTATACCTATACATCTATAACTTTAATAAAATTTAATGGACTATTATATCCTTTCAAATGTTTAAAATGCCTGCTTATCCGTTAAAATTTATCTGAATTTTTATAATTCCGGTCGCTATACGAAGAGATTTCAAGGCTTTTGAGCGTAAAATTACCCCCAAGGGGTACTTTGTCCCCCCGAGAGGGAATTTCATTTTTGTTGCGAGTGAGTATAGTTTTGAAAGCATTAGAAAATGTGTCCTTTGAGCTAAGTAAAAAACTGGATTCGAAAATCGATAACAGGCACCATTTTACTATCCTAGATGGAAGTAGAGTAAATATAAAATAAAAAAATGAAACAGAGTTCACACACAGTGATCTTCGCATCTTCCAGTATGGATGTTTATCGATAGAACTCATTTATCATTATTCAAATATTAATACTTAAGGTTCTAGTATCATCATGGAGTGCATTACATCAGCTTTTTTTTCGCCCTGTAGATTCGTAGAACGTCCATTTCAAAAACGGAATTCAATGCCTTCAAGGACTCTCGGAAATTACTATGCATGACTTCCTTCTGGCAAACCTTATCGCTCCATATTTGGCAATCGCGCTTCCGTATGCTCTTCTCCAAGTGGCTATTAAATCCCTCGCGCCATTCTCAATGACAACGTTTATACCTACGATAATGTGTTTATCTCTGTGCTAGCTACGGCTACTGTCAGTCAGGACTGCATCCGCTATTGTTTCAACCCGTTCCGAAGCCGCTTGCCTTCTTCTGGTCGAGTGCAGTTTATGCACGCCCGAATGCGTGCATCAAAGATAAGCCGGCCGTTCTGCATCGATTTTCTCTTGAGCTTACCTGCTCGTGTGGCGCCGCCGAGGTTACCAGCGACAATCCGATTCGGAAGTTGGCTCCGTCGAGCGAAAAGGCGCGCACGAGCCATCACATTCCGCTGGTTATTTGCTTTGGCCCGCCCTTCGCTTATACAATCGAAATCGGCTCGCACGGAGTGCCCGAGGCCTGCAATAATCAATCGCGAGTGAGAGCTACCCGGGTAGAGGTGAATAACAAAAATAGTGATTATTTAAAATAGAAACATGAAACGAGCTCACCAATTAATAATCCCATTGTCGACAGGTCTACTACAAATCAATTTCATTGTCTCCACCAACACATCAAACATACAAATTGTTATACAGAATTTAACTTTTCCTTGCAAATTCTCCTCCTTTTCGGGAGAGTGAGTCGGCGAAGGCCAGTGGGTCCAACGAGCATCGCGCGGAAGATGACAGATTTGTAATTAAGTGCCCTCGCGTCGAATGGTGGCCGCTCGGATTCGAACAACCCGTTGCGGAGCGGGGTTATGGGTTTTGCATCCGCATCGAAAAGCGCACAATCTCAATGAATGTTTATTAGGCCTTCGGGCGTTTCGGGGGATCTATCGCACCGATTTCCTATGCATACCGAGCATATTTCTCGCCATCAGATAATTAATA
This sequence comes from Aedes aegypti, assembly GCF_002204515.2. Lineage (NCBI taxonomy): Eukaryota > Metazoa > Arthropoda > Insecta > Diptera > Culicidae > Aedes > Aedes aegypti. The sequence continues at coordinate 9,230 of NW_018734916.1, read as the reverse complement.
GACGTCACCGCGTTTGAGCTTTGGGGATTTGGCTACTGTTGCTGCAACACGTTGTGATTAATGCCCGATAGTCATCTCTGGACAATTATAGAGTTGCTACTGGAGGGTTGATCGAAATGTACCTCCCTCAAGTCGTAGTCGGTTTGATGAGTGCCTTTTGGGGGTCCCGGAACTGGGTGGAGTAGAGTCACAAAGAGAAAAGTAATCTTTCACTGTTGAAAAACTGACTGAAGACATTCAAAATTTCAGCATCCAAACGACCAATTATCCAATTTAGGAAGAATGTTGAAGGTTGAACGAAAATCACTCATTAGAACAACAAAATTACCCCCAGGTAACGAAAATTCCCCTCGGGGTAATTCATATTAAGTTCTTCATTTCCTTATGATGTCGACAATTTTTTTTTTAAACTCAAAGATTTTTGCAGAGTTTTATAGGTTCAGACAAAAAATTCAAGCACCAAAGGAAATTAGGTACATGGGTTTGGGAAAACCATTTTTAGATTTTGAAAATTTCATCAATTTAACAGATGAGTATTCAACCTCTAAATTGATGAAATTTCCTCTCGGGGGGACAAAGTACCCCTTGGGGGTAATTTTATGTTCTTGAGTCATGAAGTCTTGAAACTTGAAGTCTAAGACCCTCAGTAAACGATAGAAATTCCTTAAAAATTTCAGGTAATTTTAGCAAATAAGACGGGTATTTCAAGTTGTTTTAGATTAAAAATTGAATATTAGAAGTCTGACAAATATTTCAGGGCAATATAAATTACACCGAAAATCTATTGACAAACTCAGTGTTATATTCACAAAACACAATTAAGAATCTAGGATTTATTTATGCTGAAGGGTTTACTGGGTCCGAATTCTAGGATCCACCATTTCCCTCGAAAACTGAACAGATGATCTTTAACGTATCAGGATAAAAATGCTGCCTAGTAGCATTGTTAGCTTTGTGTATGCCTCTTCCAGAGTCAAAATCAGCACACTTGACATATAAGCTGAATGCGAGAATTTTAATGAGGGTGGCCATTTTCGTATTTTAGCAAGTTGAGTTTCTGCTAGAAACGATCTTTTAGTACAGAAAGTTTCAAAACTTTAGCAAAACTTTGAAATTCAGACGAAGCTGCCAACATTCAAGCTCTTGAGAAGATTCTTTTCAAGCTTCTGAGCAGATTATTTTCAAGCTTTGTTAACTTCTTATAAGAAGTTTTTCAAGCTTTAGGGGTAGAATCTTTCCATTTCCTAAGGCCAAACTTTTAAAAGTTCTGAGAGAAGATTTTCCAGCTTCTGAAGTGAAAAATTCCTGAGGGAAGAGCTTTTCAGGCTGTTTGATGTGACGCTTTGTGAAACTTCTGGGAAATGCTTTGACATTGCTTCGTAGAAGAAGTTTTGAGGAGAAGCTTTGTCAGGCTTTTGAGAAGAAGCTTCATCAAGCTTCTAAAGAGATGCTTTATCAAGTTTCTGAGGAGAAGCTTTGTCAAGCTTCGTAAGAGAAGCTTTGTCAAGCTTTATGGGAAGAAAATTATCCCAAGCTTATGAGAGGAGCTTTCTCAAGGTTCTGGGAAGAACTTCCCAAGCTTCTGGGAGTAGCTTCCCCAAGCCTTTTGGAAGAAGCTTTCCCAAGTACTGGGAAAAGCCTTTCTCAAGCTTCTGAGAGAAGCCACACAAGCTACTGGGATGACCTTACCCAGACTTCTGGAGAAGCTTTCCCAGGTTTTTGGGAAAAGCCTTCCCCAAGCTTCTGGAGAAAGCCTTCCCTAGCTTCTGGGAAAAATTTTTCCCTTAGCTTTTTGGGAGAAGCTTTCCCTAGCTTCTGGGAGAAGCTTTCCCAAGTTTCTAGGAGAATCTTTTGTAAGCTTCTGTGAGAATCTTTTGTAAGCTTCTGTGAGAAGTTTAACCAAGCTTTCTGTGAGAAGTTTAACCAAGCTTCTGTGAGAAGCTTTTCAAACTTCTGGGGGAAGTTTTCTCAAGCTTCTGATAAAAAGCTTTTTTCAAGTTCAAGGAAAACTTTGTCAGCTTCCCCAAACTACTGGAAGAAATTTTCCCAGCTTCTGGGAGGAGCTTTCCTAAGATTCTGGAGGAAAGCTTTTTTCAAAGCTTTTTACGCTTCTGGGAAAAGCCTTTTCAAGCTTCTGGTAGAAGCTTTCCCAAGTTGCTGGAGAAGCTTTGTAAGCTTCTGTGAGAAGCTTATCTGAACTTCTGGGGGAAGTTTTCTCAAGCTTCTGATAAAAAGCTTTTCAAGTTCAAGGAAAACTTTGTCAAGCTTTCCCAAGCTACTGAAAGAAATTTTCGCAAGCTTCTGGTAGAAGCTTTTCCTAGCTTCTAGGAGAAGATTTTTCAAGCTTATGCAAAATGCTTCGCCAAGCTTCTGTGAGAGGCTTTTCCAAGCTTCTGGGGGAAGTTTTCTCGAGCTTGTGATAAAAGCTTTCTCAAGTTCTAGGAAAAACTTTTTCAAGCTTCTGGAGAAACTTTTCCAAGCTCTTGGACAAAGCTCTCCTAAGCTACTGGATGAAATTTTCTCAAGCTTCTGGGAGAAGCTATCCCTAGCTTCTGGGCGAAGCCTCCCTAGCTTCTGGGAGGAGCTTTCCCTAGCTTCTGGAGAAGCTTTCCCAAGCTTCTGGGAGGAGCTTTCCATAGATTCTGGGGAAAACCTTCTCAAGCTTCTTGTTGGAACTTTTTCCTAGTTTCCAAAGTTTCTAGGAGAATCTTATAAGCTTCTGTGAAAAGCTTCTCTGAGATTTTGGGAAAGGTTTCCCAAGCTTCTGATGAAAGCATTTTCAAGTTCTGGAAGAAACTTTGTCAAGCTTCTGAAAGAAACTTTGTCAAGCTTCTGAAAGAAACTTTGTCAAGCTTCTGGAAAGAACTTCTGTCAAGCTTCTGAAAGAGGAACTTTTCCAAGCTTTTGGAAGAAGCTTTCCCAAACTACTGGAAGAAATTTTTCCTAGCTTCTGAAAGAGGCTTTCCCAAGCTCCTGTGAGAAACTTTCGCAAACTTATGTGAGCCTTTTCAAGCTTCTAGGGGAAGCTTTTCAAGCTTCTGCAAGAAGCTTTCCCAAGCTTATGAGAGAAGATTTCCCAAGCTTCTGGAAGAAGCTTTCTCAACATTTCGTCTAAAGTTTTCCAAACTCACGATCAAATTCACGGAACTGTGAAGAAGATTCACCTAAATTTAGATAAAAATCAATGAGGGGCTCGACAAAAAATTCTGTGGTTCGGCTAGAAGCGGTTTAGAGTCATGTTTTCCAGTATAAATAACAAAACATCCCCTAAGGGTAACGAGATTTATAAAATTTTCCCCAGAGGTAACGGAGTTTCCCCTAGGGGTGAATTCGTGCTCAACTTGTCTATAGCTTACGGATTCCAAAAAGTTTAGTAAATTTATTCAAAGATCTGGCAGAACTGGAAAGATTCAGGCAGCAGCTCAGTTATCGAAAAATAATGTGGAAGATATTCGTAAATATATTTAGGTTTAAAAAAAGGTGTTGAAAAATATTGAGTAATTATTTTAAACGGCCAATTTTTCAGGATTTTCTTTAGAGAAGTCTCAAAAGCATTCATCCTGAGCTACAAACAAGATCACGTAAAAGTACCTCTAAGGGTTTTACCCAAGATTTAATCAAAAATTCGTAGTATTTTTTTTTGTCTCCTTACATGGACATCTACCTGAATTTGATTATGAATTTCTTAAAGATTCTTTCTTCGAATTGCACGAGAAAACAGTGTAAGCATATCTTCAGAGATTACTTCAGAAAACTTTAGGATTTTTTCACGATTTGTTTCAGGATTCACTCCTGGAATTGCCCAGAGTTTTTTTCTCCAGGAATTTGAAAGATTTTTTTAATAAAAATATCAATTATTGACTCCAGGAATATTTCCAGAATATACCTTCATGGGTATCTTAGATCGGTTTCCTACGATCCATTCAAGAACGGTTCTTCAGGATTATTTCCTTGAAAATCAAATGTTTCATTTTCGTGTTTTTTCTTCAAGAAATTTTCTAGAAACAGAGCTTTATCCGAGAAATTTCTAAATCTTTGAAGGATTAGCTCCAAGTTTTTGGAAGGATCTGCTCCACATCCTGGAAGGATTTGCTCCAAATATTTGGAAAGTATTTGCTCTCCGAATATTTGGAAGGATTTGCTCCAAATCCTTGGAAGGATTTGTTCCAAATCCTTGGAAGGATTTGCTCCAAATCCTTTAAAAGATTTTTTCAAATCATTGAAGGATTTGCTCCAAATCCTTGGGAAGGATTTGCTCCAAATCCATGAAAGGATTTGCTTCAATCCTTGGAAGGATTTGTTCAAAATTATTGGAAGGATTTGCCTCAAATCCTTTGGAAGGATTTGCTCAAATCCTTGGAAGATTCGCTCCAATCCTTGGAAGGATTTGCTCCAAATCTTGGAAGGATTTGCTCAAATCCTTGGAAGGATTTGCTCCAAATCCTTGGAAGGATTTGCTCCAAATCCTTGGAAGGATTTGCTCCAAATCCTTGGAAGGATTTGCTCCAAATCCTTGGAAGATTTGCTCCAAATCCTTGGAAGGATTTGCTCCAAATCCTTGGAAGGATTTGCTCCAAATCCTTGGAAGGATTTGCTCCAAATCCTTGGAAGGATTTGCTCCAAATCCTTGGAAGGATTTACTCCAAATCCTTGGAAGGATTTGCTCCAAATCCTTGGAAGGATTTGCTCCTAATCCTTGGAAGGATTTGCTCCTAATCCTTGGAAGGATTTGCTCCTAATCCTTGGAAGGATTTGCTCCTAATCCTTGGAAGGATTTGTTCCAAATCCTTGGAAGGATTTGTTCCAAACCTTGGAAGGATTTGCTCCTAATCCTTGGAAGGATTGCTCCTAATCCTTGGAAGGATTTGCTCCAAATCCTTGGAAGGATTTGCTCCAAATCCTTGGAAGGATTTGCTCCAAATCCTTGAAGATTTGCTCCAAATCCTTGGAAGTATTTGCTCCAAATCCTTGGAAGGATTTGCTCCAAATCCTTGGAAGGATTTGCTCCAAATCCTTGGAAGGATTTGCTCCAAATCCTTGGAAGGATTTGCTCCTAATCCTTGGAAGGATTTGCTCCAAATCCTTGGAAGGATTTGCTCCAAATCCTTGGAAGGATTTGCTCCAAATCCTTGGAAGGATTTGCTCCAAATCCTTGGAAGGATTTGCTCCTAATCCTTGGAAGGATTTGCTCCAATCCTTGGAAGGATTTGCTCCAAATCCTTGGAAGGATTTGCTCCAAATCCTTGGAAGGATTTGCTCCAAATCCTTGGAAGGATTTGCTCCAAATCCTTGGAAGGATTTGCTCCAAATCCTTGGAAGATTTGCTCCAAATCCTTGGAAGTATTTGCTCCAAATCCTTGGAAGGATTTGCTCCTAATCCTTGGAAGGATTTGCTCCTAATCCTTGGAAGGATTTGTTCCAAATCCTTGGAAGGATTTGCTCCTAATCCTTGGAAGGATTTGCTCCTAATCCTTGGAAGGATTTGCTCCAAATCCTTGGAAGATTTGCTCCAAATCTTGGAAGGATTTGCTCCAAATCCTTGGAAGGATTTGTTCCAAATCCTTGGAAGGATTTGCTCCTAATCCTTGGAAGGATTTGCTCCTAATCCTTGGAAGGATTTGCTCCAAATCCTTGGAAGGATTTGCTCCAAATCCTTGGAAGGATTTGCTCCAAATCCTTGGAAGGATTTGCTCCAAATCCTTGGAGGATTTGCTCCAAATCCTTGGAGGATTTGCTCCAAATCCTTGGGAGGATTTGCTCCAAATCCTGGAGGATTTGCTCCAAATCCTTGGAGGATTTGCTCCAAATCCTTGGAAGGATTTGCTCCTAATCCTTGGAAGATTTGCTCCTAATCCTTGGAAGGATTTGCTCCAAATCCTTGGAAGGATTTGCTCCAAATCCTTGGAAGGATTTGCTCCAAATCCTTGGAAGGATTTGCTCCAAATCCTTGGAAGGATTTGCTCCAAATCCTTGGAAGGATTTGCTCCAAATCCTTGGAAGGATTTGCTCCAAATCCTTGGGAGGATTTGCTCCAAATCCTTGGAGGATTTGCTCCAAATCCTTGGAGGATTTGCTCCAAATCCTTGGAAGGATTTGCTCCAAATCCTTGGAAGGATTTGCTCCAAATCCTTGGAAGGATTTGCTCCAAATCCTTGGAGGATTTGCTCCAAATCCTTGGAGGATTTGCTCCAAATCCTTGGGAGGATTTGCTCCAAATCCTTGGAAGGATTTGCTCCAAATCCTTGGAAGGATTTGCTCCAAATCCTTGGAAGGATTTGCTCCAAATCCTTGGAAGGATTTGCTCCAAATCCTTGGAAGGATTTGCTCCAAATCCTTGGGAGGATTTGCTCCAAATCCTTGGAGGATTTGCTCCAAATCCTTGGGAGAATTTGCTCCAAATCCTTGGGGGATTTGCTCCAAATCCTTGGAGGATTTGCTCAAATCCTTGGAGGATTTGCTCCAAATCCTTGGGAGGATTTGCTCCAAATCCTTGGAAGGATTTGCTCCAAATCCTTGGAAGGATTTGCTCCAAATCCTTGGAAGGATTTGCTCCAAATCCTTGGAAGGATTTGCTCCAAATCCTTGGAAGATTTGCTCCAAATCCTTGGAAGGATTTGCTCCAAATCCTTGGAAGGATTTGCTCCTAATCCTTGGAAGGATTTGCTCCTAATCCTTGGAAGGATTTGTTCCAAATCCTTGGAAGGATTTGTTCCAAATCCTTGGAAGGATTTGCTCCTAATCCTTGGAAGATTTGCTCCTAATCCTTGGAAGGATTTGCTCCTAATCCTTGGAAGGATTTGCTCCTAATCCTTGGAAGGATTTGCTCCAAATCCTTGGAAGTATTTGCTCCAAATCCTTGGAAGGATTTGTTCCAAATCCTTGGAAGGATTTGCTCCTAATCCTTGGAAGGATTTGCTCCAAATCCTTGGAAGGATTTGCTCCAATCCTTGGAAGGATTTGCTCCAAATCCTTGGAAGGATTTGCTCCAAATCCTTGGAAGTATTTGCTCCAAATCCTTGGAAGGATTTGCTCCAAATCCTTGGAAGGATTTGCTCCAAATCCTTGGAAGGATTTGCTCCAAATCCTTGGAAGGATTTGCTCCAAATCCTTGGAAGGATTTGCTCCAAATCCTTGGAAGGATTTGCTCCAAATCCTTGGAAGGATTTGCTCCAAATCCTTGGAAGGATTTGCTCCAAATCCTTGGAAGGATTTGCTCCAAATCCTTGGAAGGATTGCTCCAAATCCTTGGAAGGATTTGCTCCAAATCCTTGGAAGGATTTGCTCCAAATCCTTGGAAGGATTTGCTCCAAATCTTGGAAGGATTTGCTCCAATCCTTGGAGGATTTGCTCCAAACCTTGGAAGGATTTGCTCCAAATCCTTGGGGATTTGCTCCAAATCCTTGGAAGGATTTGCTCCAAATCCTTGGAAGGATTTGCTCCAAATCCTTGGAAGGATTTGCTCCAAATCCTTGGAAGGATTTGCTCCAAATCCTTGGAAGGATTTGCTCCAAATCTTTGGAAGGATTTGCTCCAAATCCTTGGAGGATTTGCTCCAAATCCTTGGAGGATTTGCTCCAAATCCTTGGGAGGATTTGCTCCAAATCCTTGGAGGATTTGCTCCAAATCCTTGGAGGATTTGCTCCAAATCCTTGGAGGATTTGCTCCAAATCCTTGGAAGGATTTGCTCCAAATCCTTGGAAGGATTTGCTCCTAATCCTTGGAAGGATTTGCTCCAAATCCTTGGAAGGATTTGCTCCAAATCCTTGGAAGGATTTGCTCCAAATCCTTGGAGGATTTGCTCCAAATCCTTGGAGGATTTGCTCCAAATCCTTGGGAGGATTTGCTCCAAATCCTTGGGAGGATTTGCTCCAAATCCTTGGGAGGATTTGCTCCAAATCCTTGGAGGATTTGCTCCAAATCCTTGGGAGGATTTGCTCCAAATCCTTGGGAGGATTTGCTCCAAATCCTTGGAAGGATTTGCTCCAAATCCTTGGAAGGATTTGCTCCTAATCCTTGGAAGGATTTGCTCCTAATCCTTGGAAGGATTTGCTCCAAATCCTTGGAAGGATTTGCTCCAAATCCTTGGAAGGATTTGCTCCAAATCCTTGGAAGGATTTGCTCCAAATCCTTGGAAGGATTTGCTCCAAATCCTTGGAAGGATTTGCTCCAAATCCTTGGAAGGATTTGCTCCAAATCCTTGGAAGGATTTGCTCCAAATCCTTGGAAGGATTTGCTCCAAATCCTTGGAAGGATTTGCTCCAAATCCTTGGAAGGATTTGCTCCAAATCCTTGGAAGGATTTGCTCCAAATCCTTGGAAGGATTTGCTCCAAATCCTTGAAGGATTTGCTCCAAATCCTTGGAAGGATTTGCTCCAAATCCTTGGAAGGATTTGCTCCAAATCCTTGGAAGGATTTGCTCCAAATCCTTGGAGGATTTGCTCCAAATCCTTGGGAGGATTTGCTCCAAATCCTTGGGAGGATTTGCTCCAAATCCTTGGGAGGATTTGCTCCAAATCCTTGGGAGGATTTGCTCCAAATCCTTGGGAGGATTTGCTCCAAATCCTTGGAAGGATTTGCTCCAAATCCTTGGAAGGATTTGCTCCAAATCCTTGGAAGGATTTGCTCCAAATCCTTGGAAGGATTTGCTCCAAATCCTTGGAAGGATTTGCTCCAAATCCTTGGAAGGATTTGCTCCAAATCCTTGGAAGGATTTGCTCCAAATCCTTGGAAGGATTTGCTCCAAATCCTTGGAAGGATTTGTTCCAAATCCTTGGAAGGATTTGCTCCTAATCCTTGGAAGGATTTGCTCCAAATCCTTGGAAGGATTTGCTCCAAATCCTTGGAAGGATTTGCTCCAAATCCTTGGAAGGATTTGTTCCAAATCCTTGGAAGGATTTGCTCCTAATCCTTGGAAGGATTTGCTCCAAATCCTTGGAAGTATTGCTCCAAATCCTTGGAAGGATTTGCTCCAAATCCTTGGAAGGATTTGCTCCAAATCCTTGGAAGGATTTGCTCCTAATCCTTGGAAGGATTTGCTCCAAATCCTTGGAAGTATTTGCTCCAAATCCTTGGAAGGATTTGCTCCAAATCCTTGGAAGGATTTGCTCCAAATCCTTGGAAGGATTTGCTCCAAATCCTTGGAAGGATTTGCTCCAAATCCTTGGAAGGATTTGCTCCAAATCCTTGGAAGGATTTGCTCCAAATCCTTGGAAGGATTTGCTCCAAATCCT
>NW_018734915.1:0-51294 GCF_002204515.2 Aedes aegypti | reverse complement strand
GTTTGTCAATACTGCACCGTGCATGATTTTAAAATTTTACATTATTTTCATAATAATAAACATTCTTCAACTCAAAAAACTTCACAACACACAATTTGACAATAGTTACGACAAACAACATTCATTTACTGCAGCTTACATTGATATTTATGCTCCATTACGAATAAATAAAATCGTGTGATACGATGATCAATTTCACCCTTCTGATCAATTACACCCGATTTTACGGTAAGCTGTTTTCTGATTAATTATTTATTACAAATAGTTATAGAAAATTATAATTAAATTCATTGCTATTCTCGCCAGAAAAGAGCACAAAAAGGGTATTTTCCACCCATTTGACAAAATTATGCAATCTGGAAAAAGAGTAAAATATACCTGTTGATTTAACGTACAAGCCGTTTACTCTTTAAAGAGTAAAGGCCCTTTACTCTTTTTATGAGTTAAACTAGTTTCTCTCAAAGAGGGTACTTTTTTACCCTTTAAAGGGTCTTACAGTGCATTCGACGTGTTGTCCCTTCGACCTTTTGTCCATTCGGCCTTTTGTCCTTCGACCTTTTTTCATTCGACATTTTGTAATTAGACCTTCTGTCCTTCGACCTTTTGTCCTACAACCTCTACATTCGAAGACAAACCAGGTAAGACGCCGCACAAAATTGTCTAGGTAGGTACTATATTTTTGTTCTCTTAATTCTTCATGTGTCATAGCAGTTCGACACGACACGAACGATCAAATGAAAAAAAGACTTTTCAGAGAGTAAATTGCATCCCCTACTTCTGCTAGACGATCCGATTCCAACTCAGAATCCCTCACCTGAATCGGATTTGGATCTTACGACGGATCACAGTGTACTATATTGAGAAGGTGATATATTCCGAAAACTGACAGCTACTTGACGACGTCATTCCTTTCCACCTCGAACAAATTTGCGAAAAAAAAATGATCTAATATATGGTATATGGTACGATAGGAAGGACATGTTTACAATCAAACTTGACGACGGATGTAGAATATGAAGCTAGTTGATTAAGTCATTGAGAAGTCCATAGTAATTTAACGAATGGTATATGGACGCACTCAGATATTATTTTGGCAACTCCGAAAACAGAACTGAATAGGGAGCCTATTCTTGGCACTTTTGATTCACTTCGGCAGTGGGGGTTTTTCAAAGCTACAAAGCTCATATTTGGCTACAATATGCGTCGTACTGTAGCGCATCTTATTGCAGAGTTTAAGGTGTCGGCCAGGGGACGCGTCTACCGCGAAGCGACGCGAAAATCCTTTGGAGTTTGACATTTCATTATTGATAATTGTTATTCCTTCCCAGGCAATTTTCGCATCGCTTCGCGTGACGCGTCTACCCTGGCCGACACCTAAAACAATTCGGCCGAGAAAAACCCCCGTGCCAAAGTGAATCATGGAAGCGCCCAAGTGGTTCTGCACCCTTATGCTACTTTTCAGCACGGGTTAAGGCTAAGTAGCCCGTCATTCCTTTTGGCATCAATGATGACTTTTCAGCTTGCATTTCAAAGTGATAAAACTCAGTCTTGATAGTTTATATTGACTTGAAAATGTATCACTGTACGCGCAAACATGCATAAAGTATGCTGATACTTTTTCAGCTGTGCCAATGCAAAACCACTGATTTTCTTTGATTCGAAATCGTGAGATGAATTAGCTACAATCATCAACGACGAGTACAAATTTCAATGACGGCCTACTTCGCCTTAATGTGGTTTCAGCATTGTTTAATGTGGTAGGAAAAGTAGGCCGTTATGTGATCCATTCACACTCAACAGACTTTCAGAGTTTGGTAATGAAATTTACCGAAACAGACCGGTAATTTAAAATTTTACAGTTGTTTCGGCAATCGTTTGGCGATATTACCAGATTTTGTAAATGGATTTACAGTATATCGGTGATGTAATTTTATTTACCGAAAATATCAATGAAACAATCCACCACCGAGTTCGGTAAATTATTACAGAAAATTATGTAAATTTCAGCAGTCACGGATCTAGATATGTTTGTTGATAACGGTCATATATACGCAGTGCATATTTTCTTCCTTTTCAGCGCAATGTTCACGGCTCACGAAATTTGTGGATTTGTTCATTGAAATCTTTGAAAAACTGTATGTAAGTATCCTCTGAGTTAATTCCATTATAAGCTACTAGGCAAGAGTCTTTATAGTCGTGTTAGAGTTTAATTCGTTCTATTTAATTGATCTTCTCTTTTCAGACACAAAACAAGCCTTGCTCCTCTTGCTTCGAGTGTCACGCAGATCGAATCATAAATATTAGGAATGGCATGTGATTCTGTTTTTGCACGGGGGATGCGTACCGTGCAAAAAAAGTTTTCAGTTCAAAATTTCAAAAACCGTGCAAAAAGTAACACTATTTCTCGGCGTTTCATGCAAAAATAAGGTTTTGGCGGAAAAAAATGTATGGAAACTTTTTTTGCACGGCCGTGTAAAAAAAATCCGTGCAAAAACAGAATCGGGTGTATATCGAAATAACTTTTATATCAGAACAAATGCATATACCTACCTAGAAATAAATGGCACTACAAATTGCATCATGCTTTTAGGGATGGTACACAAATTATGTCACGCTAAATTTCAACTTTTTGGACCCCTCTCCCCCCCACTCTTTGTCACGTTTTTTGTATGAGTCCTCCCAAAATTTTGTATGGCTTGTCGCGCTTGGCTTGACCCCTCCCCCCCTTAGAGCGTGACGTAATTTGTGCATGACCCCTTATGCTTTATTTTGATCGATTGAGTGGCTGGGAAAAGGAACGAAAAAACAACTGTATTACCGAATAGGTCGGTAGATGGGCCTAAAATTTACCAAAATATTCAGCAACTTTTGACGTTTAATGGCAAATCACAATTTACCGATCGTTCGGTACTCTTTTCGTTTACCGAACGCATTGCCAAATGGTACGCTGTTGAGATTTCGGTGAATAAATTACCGAAGTTGGTGAATTATTCCGAGTGTGTTCCGTTAATAAAAAAGTAAGCTGATATGCAACGGAATTGCAAAAAAAGTAAGTTTTGAATTTGAAGTTTTGTTCATTATTATTTTAAGACTACAGGTATATTAAAGCTTATTGTAACAATACTTGAATTCACACATCACTCTACCCGCCAAAATGATACAGAAAATTATCCCGGATAACCACATCACGTGGTTTTCAACGTAACATTATGTAACAGCACAATGATGTTTAATCATGCGGCCAAATAGGTGGATGTTCAACACACGTCGCACGCGCTCGTCCTCGTAACACATTGATTATACAGGCAAAACATTGGAAGGGAGCCACTGCACGGACAGTAACCTAGTGCCCACAATGTAGATAATAACCGTGCTGTCGATAACGTAGTTGAACAAAAAAATCAAGGCGAAAAACCAAGTTCGGAAAATATGGGGAAATGCGCTTCAGTCGAACTGAATATGCAACGCGGGCCTGTTTTGTTCCCTTCTATTGTGTTTTATCCAACTTATGGGCCGGCCAGTTCACCACATTGGAAAAATTGAATAAATAATATCATACACACCTACGGTGTGTTGCATTGTCGCCATGTCTGTCCAGAAGGGTGGCCCATAATAATCAAATACAAACATTTTAAATTCATCTTCCAAATTTGTTCATTTGGATTCCAGGAAGCTACTAGGAAAATTTGAGCGAAATATGCAAAACTCTTAGGGAGAGCTAAACAAGGTTGAAGTTTGCATGAAGAAAATTGAAGAAATATTTGGGAAAACGGTTCTAATTTATTTTTTTCGACTGAACTGAAATTCAGTTTTCTCCGGGGTGGAATACGTTATATCAGGACAGAAATATCATTAAAACCGTTTATCCATATATTTGATAATTTTCTCCATACAAACTTCAAGCTCATTTAGCCCTTCCTTAGAGTTGATAGGTTCCGCTCAAATTTTCACGGTAGCTTCGGGGGTCCATATGAAAAAAGAGGGTGTAACTTAGAATTTGTACAAGTTGATTTTTTTTCCACATAAAAATGGGCCACCTTACTGTTCAGTCAATGCAAATAAACGCCCGCCTTATCGCAAGTCAATTTTCTGCAGTCGACCACCGACACAGAGACTGATTGTGACCATCCAGCAACGTCAACGGTTGAGCGACGTGTGTGAACAGTGGTTAATTAATCATCCATCATCACCGAAGGAAAATTTCCACACAATCCTCCGGCTTCACTTTGGGAACGGCTATCGGCTACACTTGTGGTGATGACCAGAGTAGGGGCTTACTGTTCACATATTATATAGGTACAGACATACAGTTCAGTTCAACAGCGGGCATATTTTCGCCGCCTTTCGACAGCGAACGTAATAGGTTAAACAAATGCGGAAATTATGTGAGAATTTGAGTTCCTAATTGAAAATCATGTTTAACGAAATTAATTAGAGCAGAAATGAAAATTCATAGGCCGCTAATGACATACACATTCGTAACAACGGTTGAAGCAATATGTTTGCATTTCTCCGAGTCATTTAGTCCGGTATGGTATGTTTGTTGATAGAAGTTTTGCAGTTTCGTCTATTACTGTAACATAAATGATTTTATTGAATTGAACTCGAAATTTGAGATGGACTAATAGCATTAGGCGCCTTTCTTAGATAAGTGGTAACGTCCACAGCTACATATCAAAGCCATTCTGATCAGTCAAGAATCTTTTCGTAATATAATTTCCTCGACTTCCCTGGGCATACTGTAACATCGTCCTGCCACACGATATAGGAATGTGGAAATGACAACTTTGACAAAGAAAATCATTCACCTAGTAACAGTGCGCATCGTACCTTCGTGCTGTGCGTACACGAATTCTCTCTGCTCTTGGAAGTTTTCTTAAAAACTACCTAAAGCAATAAAACAGTACTTTTCAGTGCTACATAAACAGTACTTTTCAGTGCTAAAAATTAAAAAACGGTACTTTTCAGTGCTACTAAAACAGTACTTTTCAGTACTATTTTTACTACTATTGATCTCTTTTTCGATCCTTGTTTGGACCCGTGCCTTCGATTTTTCGTTGGACCCGTTGGCGAAAGGTAGCGGTGGTAATCCTTCTTGGAGACGGTCTTGAAAAAAAAACTCTTAGAAAGTCTCGTCTTCTTTCGTTTATTCACTAAACATGGTTGCAACTACAAACAAAAGGAAGCGTGAATCTCTGAATTCACAACTTCCTTCAAAAAGTGGGATTTAAAACTATCACTAACGTGGCAAGAAAGGAGAAAGAACGTTTTAATTGCATCGAAATGAGCAATCAGTTGGATGTTCTAGACAAATTTTCCGAACACCAAATCGAAGCAGTCTCTAGCCCAGGGCTCTTTGATTCAAGTGAGGAAGCAAAGAGTGCCGGCCTATCGTGATCAGTTGTTCCGAATTTGGGGATTTAGGCAGGAGATCTTGAACTCCATTAGGGGAATCAAGGTCTCCTTCCAAATCGCAAAGAGAGGAGGCTGTCGGCGTTATTGCCGGAAACTTTTAAAGATCGCGAACTTCGCCTCAACATCTTGAAGAAGCACAATTTTTAACTTATGACGACAAAACTGAACGTTTTTTCAAAGCTGTCTGGAAAGGTCTCTCAAGTGACTATAAGTCACCTGAAGAGATCAAAAATGGAATAAATGATTTACTTTTCCCCCAGTCCAAGTAATCATTATGAAAAAGAGAACCCAATCTGGCATTGTTCGGAAAGGGCTTTCTCAAGAATATTATTTAGTTCACTCAAAAAAGAACTAAAGAATATTAAAGCTTTAGAAAAAGCTAAACTTATGTTCGATGTCCGTGTAACGTGGGAACATTTCCAGAAACCTGGAGGAAATTACCAGAACCCCACTCAGTGCCGTCGGTGCCAAAAGTGGGGTCATGGTACAAAAAATTGTCGCATGGATGCTAAATGCATGATTTGCGGAGGTTCTTCTCACGCTAAGGACGTCTGTCCTGTGAAAGAAGATACCAGAAAGTTTGAATGCGCCAATTGCAAGGGCCCTCATAAAGCTAACTTTTGGGAATGCCCTTCACGCAAGAGAGTCGTTGAGGCTCGTGCCAGGCAGATGAGGGATAATATCCGTTACGATAACGGCCGTTTCCGGAATTTGCCTGGTAGAGTATCGAACAATGCTCATTTTTCAGTTAACGATCGCTTGATCATGAATCATACCCATCAGGAAGAATCATGCTCATTCACAAACTAATTTTAATCTGTCGGGTAGCCGTTCGAATCTTTCAATTTCGAATGTACCCACGGTAAATCTAAATCACGGTAAAACCCACGGTAAATCCTTTGCCGATATCGTAGCAGGAAATTCGAACTCCTCCCCTGTTCGATCCATGGGTACCCATTCTACTTGTTTCAAATCAAATGGAAAAAACCCTACCGCCACAGGTAACTCCGCTTCTTCGTCTACCGGAAATTCTAATGGAAAATCACATGACATGTCTGCTCTGATTTTAATTTTCTAACTGAACAATTGAATCTAATGATTGATGCAATGTTCAAAGCCACCACAATGACTGAAGCAGTCCAAGTAGGTGTAAAATTTACAAATCAAATTGTTATTGGATTACGTTTTTCTAATGGATCCAAATGGATCCGATTAATGAAATGTGAGCCCTTTATGTACGCTAAGACATCGGCTCCGTATCAAGGCGGATATCGGGTAGGCGGGTGGTGTACGCACGTGCCTGTCGATTACAAGGTCCTTGGTTTCGATGGTTTCATATAGCAAATGTAGGAATTTCAATCCGCTTTCTCGTGGCGAATTTTCATATCGGCTTTGTAATGTATTTCTTTTTCTTCTTTCTGGCGTTACGTCCCCAACTGGGACAAAGCCTGCTTCTCAGCTGAGTGTTTCTTATGAGCACTTCCACAGTTATTAACTGAGAGCTTTCTATGCCCAATTGACCATTTTTTGCATGTGTAATATCGTGTGGCAAGGTACGAAGATACTCTATGCCCTGGGAAGTCGAGAAAATTTCCAACCCGAAAAGATCCTCGACCGGTGGGATTCAAACCCACGACCCTCAGCTTGGTCTTGCTGAATAGCTGCGCGTTTACCGCTACGGCTATCTGGGCCCAATATTTTGTAATGTATTTCTATAGTCCATTTGTCTGAGCGTAAATATTTGTAGAGATTAACGCGTTAACTATTCAGCAAGACCACAGCTAAGTGCCGTGGGTCCCGATCCCGCTGGTCGAGAATCTTTTCAAGTTGGAAAATTCTTCTATTTCCGAGGGCAATAGGAGTTTCTTTGTCAACTGTCGAAGAATATTTTTGTTAATCACTATGGGAGTACTAATATGAACATTAAATCGAGAAGCGGACTCTATCTCAGTAAGAAGGTCCATGCCAGAAAGCAAAAAAAAAAAGAATAAATCATTAAAAACCCACAAAACAGCAAAAGATCATGCTAATATTTGTGGGCTTCGTGGCCGTGCGGTTGGGCGGCGTCAGTCGTTTAAGCGTATTGTGTCACGAAGCATGGGTTCGATTCCGCTCCAGTAGGCTGAAAACTTTTCCGTCAAACGAAAAAATTCATCACTGGGCTACTGGGTGTTCCGTGTTGTCCGTTGCCAAATGTTAGTGATCGTTCAGCCTGTACAGCCTTTGGCTGAAGACGGTGTAATTGTTCTTGTCTTTTCAGTAATAATATCTTCATTCCAAAGGTGGGTAAGGAGTTGTGGGAGGCGTGGTCAAATATGTCAAATTTTTGCGTGAAATAATTTGTGTTTACTCCAATGACTCAACAGAATAACCTTAGTTTGAAAGACGGGAAGATTTATGATGTTTTATATTAGCAGCCTTCTCGCCAAACATTTTTTCTAACATTTTCTTTCTCGCAAGGCAGCGTCCATAAATGACGTAGCATTTTTTGGCCAATTTTTGACGCCCCCCTCCCCCATCGTAGCCTATTTTCCTATACCTAATACATGGCTCGTAGCAAAATCGTGGACTCCCCCCACCCCCTAAAATGCTACGTCATTTATGGACGGTCCCAAGCATTCTGCCGAAAGAACGTCAAATGTTCAAAAGAAGGTAGACTCTCTATGAAAATAACAAATAGTTGGAACCATGTTGATAGGTTTATTTATCAGTTTGAACAATGCTATTTGTTCTTATGGCAACACGATAGAACAGTCTATTTATGAAAGAAGGGCAATTATCCAATGAAAATATAGACAGTATGAACAACAATAACTCTACCAGAATAACACGAAAATGGACCGGCAGAAAATTTCCTCACAGATTGCACATAGTACCATAGCTGAGAGAGAGGAGACAGCTAGCTTAGATCGCGAGCTCCCAAAAGACAAGGGAACCTGTCACCAACTGTCATTGGAAAACCGCACATCAAAATTCAAGTAAACGTGATTAAAATGTCTATGTTACATCACATTTTAAAAAAGTTGAATAGCTAAAAATAGTTGAATGTTGGCAAACTTTTATTGATTTTATTATATCCATATCCTTTTTCATATTGAACAATAAGAAGTGAACATGATTTTGACCAACATAAGTTCATCTGACCGTTGTGCACAACCCAAGAATTGAAGAAAGATGTCAAAGAAGGCAAGAAAACATGCCGATTGTCAGCAAGCTGTTTCCTCTCTCTCTCTCTCAGTACCATAGTAGATGTTTGAGATTATTTAGTCTTAAAGGAAGTCTAAAGTTGGAAGGGATATGAGATTAAGAAAATTGATTTGAATGATATGAAAAAATTCCACCCGTAAAAATCCTCGATCTAATAAAAAAAAAACTAGCCCAACCCTCAATTACGTACTGAAAATTTGGGGGATAGAATCATTTAACTGCAAGTATTTTTCAGGGGATTCGCTGGAATATGTCTTATAAATTAGCAATTAAAAACAGTTTACAAATCAGAGTAGAAAAGAGAACGACAAAAATTAAAATCACGTAGAATGCTGTCAAATTGATATTTTTTATTTTTTAATTAAACATAAGAAAGTCACGATGCAATTGAGCAAGAATTTTCCAAACGATGAACAATGAAGTATTACTGGCGACGTTGGGCCTAGGGGGTGACTTTGACCACTCTTTTTAATGCATTTCATGGCGAAGATGAGCGTCAAAACTAAACTATGACCACAGACAAACAGACGTTACACTTAGAACGAATATCGATCAAAATCATAGTCACGAGGACATGTACGCTCAAACGCGAACAAAAACGATGCGAGCGCTGCGGGTGGTGAATTAGCCACCTACCATATTTTTGAAACGACCGTTAAAAAGGTGGTCGATGGACATTGATGAGAGTGTGACGTATGTTTGTCTGTGCTATGACAATTTAAAAAGGATTCTTGAAACTTGCCGCATTTTTTATGGTTTTGATATTATTTTGCCTTGAAAATAGTGGTCCAAAGTCACCCTTTTGGCCCAATGGCACACAAAACGACGGAACGTCATTGGTTTAAAATCTTTCCGGGAAATGGTATAGAACCGATGAACAATGTTTTTCATTTCCGGAATTCCCCTAGTAGAGTATCGAATAATGCTCATTTTTCAGTTGACGATCACTTGATTAAGAATCATACCCATCAGGTATTATTCACAAAACTATTTTCTCCCGTCGGAAAGCCGTTCGAATCTTTTAATTTCGAATGGATCTACCCAAGGAAAACCGAAGCCGATATCGTGGCAAATAATTTGAACTCCTCCCCTTTTTATACTACGAGTACCCGTTATAATTGTTCCAAATCAAATTGAAAAAACCCTGCCGCCACAGGAAACTGTAACTCCGCCTCTTCGTCTACCGAAAATTCTAACGATCACTCATCAGATAATATACCCACTTCAAGTGATATGTCTGCCTCTGATTTTAATTTTCTAACTGAACAATTGAATCTAATGATTGATGCAATGTTCAAAGCCACCACTATGACTGAAGCAGTCCAAGTTGGTGTGAAATTTTCTAATCAAATTGTTATTGGATTACGTTCTTGTAATGGATCCAATAAATAATAATTGAAATATTTGAAATTGAAATGCTCGTTCTTTGAATGGTAAAGAGGATGAGCTGTTTAATTTTCTTTCAGCTAATAACGTGCATATAGCAGTTATTACTGAAACATATTTAAAACCTGGATCCAAACTCAAAATAAATCCAAACTATTGTTTATCGTAATGATCGACTTGATGGAGCATGTGGCGGAGTTGAAATCATCATTCATAGGCGTATAAAGCATCAACTGTTTTCGTCATTTGAAACAAAAGTTTTTAAAACTTTAGGTGTTTCTGTTGAAACACAGCTTGGTAAATATACTTTCATGCTCCGGACAGCAAGATACCAAATCTAAGTTTTTTTGTCATTGGTGACTTTAATGCCAAACATCGGTCATGGAATAATTTTCAAAGTAATTCCAACGGCACAATTTTATTTGATGAGTGCTCTTCAGGATATTTCTCAATTTAATACCTTGATAGCCCTACGTGTTTTTCCTCTTCTAGAAATCCATCTACGATTGATTTGGTCTTAACCGACTCTAGTCATCTTTGTAGCAAATTAGTTACTCATGCCTATTTTGATTCTGATCATGTCCCTGTTACATTTTCAATATTCCATGAAGCGATTCTCTATTCTATCTCAATTTCATCACTTAAAACAAAAATTATGGGCTTTTGAAATTATTCAATATTTCGCCTATCTCAATTATTTTTTCCTATCCCCTGTACAGGACCAAAATGTCGTTTATAATGATAAATAGGCAATGTTCTACATGGGATGTAAAGCCAAAGAAAAAAGATGAAATGAAAACAATTTTACACAGCCTCATAAAACCTATTAATTCAGCACTTTATTTGGAATGGGTGCAGAGAAATACACAGTTGGACAGTTATGCGTAGAAATTCAACAGTGGTACAAATTGACTTAGTATGCTTTTCATAGAGTTTTCAATCAAAGTATTTTTTTCTAATAATACAGGTTAAAATAGACTATTTGGCTATAAAAGCTCAAAAATGACAAAAAGTAACATGGGACAATTATGCGTATAACGGCAGACCTTTTTTTTAAGGCACTCCGTGCTCGTGGCCACTACTGTGCCGGACTCAGTTGATCTTGTAGCTTCTTTACCGATACAGATCTATTTTCAACTTATCTATATTTACATCTAGTTTCACTCTCTCCTATTCTTTTACTCTCACATCGAGCAGGTAGGAGAGAGCTCTGCTGTTAGTGAGGCTAGCTGCCTGCGAAGAGGGTCAGTTCGTCTCAGTCATCATCTGATACTGTCGGAGGATGGATGTGCTCCCCAAAGCACGGTCCTCCGTGAGGCGTCTTCTGGTGGCTGGACGGGTTTTTTTGTGGAGGGGCTGGGAATCGAACCCATGACCTTCCGCTTATGAAGCGAAAGCGATATTTTTTCTTCATACTTGCAAAAATGGAAGATTTCTCCTAATGTTTTCAAAACTCAACTGATAATATTCCCACATAAACCAAAAGCACTTTATATGAAACTTTCAAGTAGATATGTTATCACGATGAGAAGGGATCCAATAAATCGGTCAGTTGAAGTTAAGTATCTAGAACTCATGCTAGATAAAAATTTAACTTTCAAAAATCATTTGCATCCAAGCCAAATGTTCTTCTTCTTCTTTCTGGCGTTACGTCCCATCTAGGACAAAGCATGCTTCTCAGATTAGTGTTCTTAAAGACCACTTCCACAGTTATTAACTGAGAGCTTTCTTTGCCGATTGACCATTTTATCATATGTATATCGTGTGGCAGGTACGAAGATACTCTATGCCCTGGGAATCGAGAAAATTTCCATTACGAAAAGATCCTCGACCAGCGGGATTCGAACCCACGACCCTCAGCATGGTCATGCTGAATAGCTGTGCGTTTACCGCTACGGCTGTCTGGGCAAGCCAAATGTAATAAATATATAAAATGTCTTCATCCCTTCATCCCCTTATTAGAAGAAAATCAAAACTTTGTCTTAAAAACACGCAATGTTGTATGCTTTATCAATATGGACTAGCTGTTGTAATACCAGGAATAAAGCTCTGCAGAGGATTCAAAATAAAATTTCAAAAAAGATTCTGAAGTTCCCTCCCTGGTATCAAATAGCCATAATTGAATTGGAACAAATATTATCATTATTCTTGGACAAAAACCGTTGCAATCTTCATTACCACGATTAATGCGTTATATATTACGGTTATGTTAGGTTCAATTAATTGAAAGCTTTTGCTGCTACGTTAAGTGAAATGTAATATGCTGTTAACCAAATGTTAAAAAAAATAATAATTTTGTTTTACCAAATAAGAATGAAAGTGTTGGCTAACACAGAACACCTAATTATAAGAAATTAATGTACTGTTTGAAATGACACTAATAAAGGAATTAAAAAAGGAAGATATGTCTGTATGTTCCGATTGTGTACGAACATTTTGAAATTGAACTATTTTTGTTGAGGATACAAAGTACAACAGAATATAGTTGTAGGTCCTGATTTTCAAATTCAACCCAGGTGGTTAACCCTTGAATGAAATGTCACACCTTTCAATTCGCATGAAGCTATGGTCATCTTTTGGTAGGATAATAATTAAATCATAGTATAAATAAAACAAGGAAAAGACTAATGCGTTACATTAACCTTATTCTATGGCTTGCAATGCATTACGATATTGACAGACAACCTAGTCCAGTGCATTGTTACTTTTTTTATGCTTATAAATAAGTAAATTCCGCCACCGTTGTGCATAATTTAAATAATTTATTGTTGCGGGCAAGAGCATATAAATATGTAGCCGATTTTTTTCTATGAAAAAAAAAATATTCACATACTTGTCGAACACCACTTTTGCTGTTGTTCATTGCAATCGTACAACCATAAAGCACTCGTAACGTTTGTTGGCGCCCGTGGCTCTGTTGGAGGATAACGTATAATAATACACCATCAGCAAGTGCTAATAGCGAACCTGATGGTCTGAAATTAAAAATCACACGTCCGTGGTGGATTGCACCAATTTTAGGCTCGTTACTCGATGCGATGCGGTGTCTTGTTTTCTCCATTCATGCGTTCGTTCTTTGCTGAGGAGAGGCAGGTACCTACTTATTAGGAGGTATCAAAATCGCCAACTGCCATGTGATTTGTATTAATTATACAAGTCGTTATGGTAATTTGAATCCCTTTTGTTTGCCATCGTTAATTGCAGGCGTCTTGAATTACCAACATATATTGCAAATGACATTTGGTTCAGTTAAAAGATTTTCATCCGGTGCACATTTTCCGGTACATAATTGCCAGACAGGATGAAGTCGTGTTTTGTATTGTTGGCAGAATAAACCAGTTCTGGAACCGTTATATTTTAGTAGAACAGTATTTGGTACGATTACCTAAAAACAATGAACATCTTTTTTAATTTGCAATTAACTAGAGTTTAATTCATTAAGTATTACAAAACATAAAATAAACCATGCATGAGCGAAGCCTTGCATTGCCTATAGTGGTTAGAGTCCGCGGCTACGAGGCAAAGGCCATGCTAAAGGTGTCTGGGTTCGATTCCCGGTCGGTCCAGGATTTTTACGTAATGAAAATTTCCTTGACTTCCCTAGGCATAGAGTATAATCGTACCTGTCATACGGTATACGAATGCGGAAAAGGCAATTTTGGCAAAGATAGCTCTCAATTAATAACTGCCCGACTACAGGCTTGTAACAAAAATATAATAAAATTTTAACAGAATATGATATGCATATCATATTATGATACAATTTTGTTAGGCTCCGTTATCCATAGAACATAATAAAACAGAAATATAACATAATGTGTTTTATTTCCCTTTAAAATATTTTTTTGTTCATTTTTAACAACTTTATAACAAAATAAATAGATAGTTATGCATTTCAATAATATACAATATTATCGTATATCGAACAGTATTATAATTTTGATACTTTGTATCAAACATTATAACTTGGTTTGATATGTTTTTGATAGAATTAAAAAACATTTTGTTATGTTTATGTTACTATTCATACACTTTTTGTTATAATTTTAGTTATTTTAACAACATCCTGCATCAAGTTTGTTACAACCTATGTTCTAAAAAAACTTATAACATAATAACATATGCTGATATAA
This sequence comes from Aedes aegypti, assembly GCF_002204515.2. Lineage (NCBI taxonomy): Eukaryota > Metazoa > Arthropoda > Insecta > Diptera > Culicidae > Aedes > Aedes aegypti. Next base: position 37,153 of record NW_018734915.1, on the reverse strand, counting down.
TTTTGTTATGTACCCTTAGTCGGGTGTGGAAGTGCTCATAAGAAAACAAACTGAAAAGCAAGCTCAGTCCCAGTGGGGAAGTATTGCGAAGAAGAAGATGATGAGTTCGCAAACAAGCTTTCTGATTTTATTATTGAAATTCTTGAGGTGAAGAAGAGCCGGAGTTACCTCAAATCTTTAATTGTACAAATCTGATGAACCAAAACTAGCTATTGACCAATGGATCACGTTTCCAGCCGGAATGGCTGATTAGATCCAGATTTCTCTGCTCCTGATGATTTCTTGTAGGGCTTTGATTCACTTTTTTTTCGTTTTAGAATTGCGTTCCTACTGGGACCGAGCCTGCCTTTCAGCTTAGTGCTGGGGATTTTTTTTTAATTTCCGTACGGGTTTGGGCCGAAAGGTCTCAGATTTTCATAAAACTTTTTCCACAGGCAGAGCTCATCAATATATGAATAAAAAAAATAGAGAAAAAATCAGGGTCGCCTATTTTCCCGGAAAACTCAGTTGGACATTTTTTGTTTTCCTCTGACACTACTTATTTTGAAAAATCATAACTCAAGAACGAAGCATCGTAGAAACGAAGTTTTGTTATGAAAATGAAAGCAAATTTTCTCAGGAATAAAAAAAATAACTGGAAACAGTTTTCCACAAAATTTTCCACCGTTGAGAAAATTCGTAAAGAAAAGCCGGAAAAACTATGTTCCAATTAGTGGAAAACTTTCAAAAATATATTTTTGAGAAGGTAATTTCATAAGCTTTAATAATTTTTGAAATTGCTTTTTTTTTCGTTTTTGAGTTATGGCCAATTTTGTGGAAAATGACCATATAAGCCTTTTCTTTGAAAACCCATATTTCAATCGAAGCATCGGAAAAACAAAGATTTTTTATCAAAGCAATTGCAAATTTTCTAAAACACCTGAAAAAAGATATGGGATTGGTTTTAATGAAGTATTAGACGGAATGGATGATATTTTTCATGAAAAATAACACCGCTAAAAAAAACTGTTTCTGCCTCAATTTTTCATTACACTGAAGAGGGATTCTTTTTTTTCTATGGAACAAATAAGATTATTATTATTATTATTATTTTAATTTATTTATTCAATTTTTCAGTATATAACTTACATTTTCATCTTAATACTATCTATTTTTTCAACCGGGAAGATTGTCTTTGGTTGCTAACACCAGAAGATTTTCGTCTCTTTGTATTATTAAGAACAATGCATGCTGTATTTTCTTGGTTTTCATGTGCATCTGAGAATTCACTAGCAAAAATGCTTCGTTAGTCTTTTGGTATAAATGAATGATATGTTTTGTTCCAGGAATTTAAACAAGGTTAGAAAATCTTTCCTGAAGAAATGTTTCAGCCTCTGAATAGTCATTTTCAGTCGAATAGATAAACTCCCAATCTTTTTTAAATTGGTCTTTCACCTTTTGCGACACAGCCCAGTCGAAAAATTGTTTGGCGTTATTAATTTCTGCTGACTTTCTAATACTTGCATCTCTAGCCATTCGCTTAACGTTGCCACCGATACCATCACAAGGACCTTTTCCATGTGAGGTTGGGAAAAAGTGCCATTCTGCTTAAATTTAAAATCATTTTCATGGTTGCATACATTTTTTAAAATTTATTTATTTTTGTATTGCTCTCCACAACCATCAGAAAGATAAATGATTTTTTCAAGCTCCGGAACTTTGCTTCTTTCTTGAGTTATGATTTTTCAAAGAAAAGGCTCAAAATGGCACATTTGCACATTTTTTACAAAATTGGCCATAACTCAAAAACGAAAAAAACAATTCCAAAAATTTCAGCGATTAAAGCTTATGAAATTCTCTTCTCAAAAATATTTTTTTGAAAATTTTCCACGAGTTGGAGCATAGTTTTTCCGGCTTTTCTTTACGAATTTTCTCAACGGTGGCAAATTTTGTGGAAAACTTTTTCCAGTTATTTTTTTTTATTCCTGAGAAAATTTGCTTTCATTTTCATAAAGAAAAAGTTTGTTTCTACGATGCTTCGTTCTTGAGTTAGGATTTTTCAATGTAAGTAGTGTCAGAGGAAAACAAAAAAAATCCAACTGAGTTTTCCGGGAAAATAAGTGACCCTGAATTTTTCTCAATTTTTTTTTTTATTTATATATTGATGAGCCCTGCCTATGGAAAAAGTTTCATGAAAATCTGAGACCCTTCGGCCCACTTTGTACGGAAATAAAAAAAATCTTATGAGCATTTCTGCAGCAATCACTTGAGAGCTGTCATTGACAATTTATCATTTCTACATTTGTGACTAGCACGGCAGGCATAAAGTTTATGCCCTGAAAATTCGAGAAAATTTTCAACTTGGAAAAATTCTCGACCACTACGGCTAATTGAATGTGATTCATCTGTATCTTAACTCTTTTAACACACACAGTAATAAAAGCAAAAGGGTTGGCTTTTAACTCGTTTTATATGATATCTATTAAACTTAAAGCATTTAAGATCCTATTTATAAGGTACACTATACCCCAACATATTACCTTTAAAACGTATTGCTAGATTTTTTTAAATTTAATTTCTGCTTCAAGAAACATATCATCAAGTATTTCAAGTCAAATGCGATCTTTTACCCCATAGTAGGGGCCAAAGATCACTTTGTACGGGGCAAAAGTTCGCAAGGTTATGACGTGCAATCTGTTCGTGTTGGCTTTTTCCACACTCATTTACTTTCCATGACCATGGAGCGTCAAGGGAAAATCTAGGCATTACGGCCCTAAAGGGACACAGACTATTTTTAATTCTCTAATAAAATTCAGTTGAAATTCACTGTCATAATATTTTATACATCAAATCCATTCCGCTTTTTTTACATAAATGTGTCAATTTGAAATAGTTGATTGTTTGGTTGGTTTGCTTTGAAAATCTAGTGCAATTATTTGCCCCACATCGTCTGCTAACTTTTGCCCCAAAACCGAGGTAAAACGTCTCCTACTAAAAGTACTTGAAGTTTTAAGTCAAATCCAGTAAATCAATTGTCTCCTAACACGCGACAACACAGACATTGTTATCTCCTATTCTCGTTGCAACTATTTTATAACGCAACAACAGTTTATCACCACTTGAACAGAATATGACAATGATCGATCATCCTGTGCGCAACAATTTTTTGGGCTTCGCATTGCAATTTTCGAGTACTTTCTCCGTATTGGTAAACATTGACACATTATAAGAAAGCATCTTTAAACAAATTTGATTTTGTGTTTAAAATAACTCATAAATCACGAGTTTAAAAGGTAGCAACAATGTTGCGCTCTGTGATTGTCATGAAAGTTTTGCTTTTGATTGTATCCTTATCCGCAAAAGTTGGGACAAACGATTGTTAGCGAGCTTGTTGTTTGTTTTTGGTAAGATATGATGACAATTCGACTTACTGGTCAAATCAAATACATACTACAATCATACTATAAGACGGCGTCCACAAATTACGTAACGCTCTAGGGGGAGTCAAGCCAACCCCCCGGCTCAAGCGTTACGGCTCACACAAAAATTTGATTTTTTTTCAAACTAAAAGCATTACGGAGGGGGGAGGCGGTCAAAAATTTCCAATTTTAGCGTTACGTAATAAATGGACGCTTCCTAGTTGACACTCCAAAAGTAACAAGATTTGTTTTAAACTTTTAGTTTATCACAAACAGACGTAACACTCGTGTTAATTCCATCGTTCAACAAAATAGCACTCAATTCTAATTTCACAGTTGACCGACGGCTCACTCGTGAAGCTCAGATCTCTTTTTTTACCGCCACAGGAACTAGGGTTGGCCAAATACAGTATTTTTAGCATTGGGCGTTAATGTTCGCGTGACTATGTTTTAAATTGATTATTGTTCTAGCTGTTACGTCTGTTTGTCTTTTACCATTATAATAACAATCATTTTACCATTGTTATTGATTTTTTTTTCAAGACGCTTTAACCTAAATTTATAAACCAGATCGGGGGTGCGTAAATTTGACTGGTGCGTAAAATGAATCAGTGCGTAGAACGAGGGAGCTTGATTCGTAAAACAATGCTTTGCCTTTTGGAGTCTACTTGGATGAATTAGTTTTTTTTTATTTAGAGAAAATATGCTCTTTTAGTATAATAAACATTTTATCTATAAACTTGGTTCTTAATCAGGCTACAATGTGTTCAAATGAATGTGTTATGTACAATGTGTTATGAAGATCAATTTATCAATTCTATGTAGAAGAATATCTCAGAATACTGGACCCTAAAAGATTGTTATATTTTGAGGAATCGTTTGTATTGCCAGATCCGAATTTTGATAAATAAGCGAGTACAATAGGTGTTCTTGTTCATCCAAAAACTTCCTGGAATATAAACCTGTAATAAACTGGCGTATTTAGCGACCATTTTATATTTTTGGTACGGCACTGACCATCTAGGGTGATCAAAGTAATTTGGACAGACCGTTACGCGTATATAATTTGGCCATTTACGGCAAAATCAAATGGAGCAGGCCAAATTATATACGCGTAACGCTCTGTCCAAAATACATGAAACACCCTATTCATAGCAATGAAATTAGTATAATCATAATTTGTATCGATGTCCTAGGTCCTCCAAGGATTTCATCGAATCGGCCTTAGGATCTACAAGAGTGATCATTGGTCTATCGATAATTTTTAATATGTCTCTTAACAATTCATTCAAGCCATTTTGTTGGTTTGGACAGATGATTTTGGTTCTCCAAGGACTTCATTGAATATAGGCCATGGTATCTCCGACCGTAATAAGTGATTAAAGATTAGTTTTCAAATACTCCAAAGGCCCTTAGCCATTCATGTGGGTAAACGGTGTATTGTATAAATTAGTATTCGTGTTCTTGGTCCTCCAAGTTCTCTATGGTATATAGGCTTTAGGATCTACAAGCGTAACAAATTATCAATAGATAGTTCTTTGATATTACATAGGCCCGTAACTATCCATATCTAGGGGGTGCGAACTGGATATCAACAAGCAGCCAGGCTGCTGTCAATCCTAAATTTTCATCAAAATGATCCGAGTATGTCAAAGAGTGTGTGGTCATTACTTCGTCACGCTAAAAAAATACATTTTATGTGACACAAAAACTATCAACTGTTAAAAGTGTTAAAACGTTCTACTTGGTCTTATTGATGCGTATATTTTTCAGATATTTGTGATATATATTTTAAACTAAAATACGGTCAGAAACTATCCGATTCAGCTGATTTATTGGACTTATTGCCTGCATCAAACTGTAAAAGCTTTTTGTGAAGTATTTTAAGAATGGAAAAATTTGTGTTCAAATTGAAAGACCAATATGTTCGAGATCGCACCCCTCAGATCCATATAGTAAACGAAGTATAGTATTGAGTTGTGAATTGGATATCAAAATGGCGTCGGACATCGATTTTCGTCATCTCCTCGTCGTGCCCGTTCCGAAAATACCCATATTCAGTGAACGAAAATGTACCGTCAAAAACTGTAGTGAGTGTGACAATCACGCATTGACTACCACTACCATGCAACAAAAACATTCATGCAATACTGAAAATAAAAGTCACGCGCGACTGTGACTTTTTTGCTCAGCTATAAATGTATCATGGTTGTATTGAATTACTGTAGTAGTTGTTACCAAGGTGTGTGCATTGTACTCTGAACCCTCCTTGGTTGTTATCCTGTATAGAGCTCTACAAGCAATCTAACACGAATACCAACGCACAATCAATCTTACACAAGTCGATTTCCTCAGAACGAATACGTGTCCATCTTTGTTTGACATCATTCGAGCTTTCAATCAACATCAGTCCAACAATGAAGTGAATGCTCGGCAGCAATTCTGTTTATATTTTGTTTCTCACAGCAAACAAAGACAATTTTGTCAACATTGCACCACTACACAGGAAATTGGATTGGACTATTTTCATAATGTGCCACTCACAAACTGCACCGATGGTCCCGATTGAATTTTTTTTTGTTTTGTCATTGTGTCAACCACCCGCATTAGCTTGATGGACCCCTCTCTCTCGTGGTATTTTGTCTATTCAAAATCATTGTGCGGATCGTGTCGTGATCTTTGGCCAGACGAACCCCTCTCCGTTCCTCCTCCCATAGATGACCACGTGGTTTATGGACAGCACCTAGTGCGAGATCGACACGAAGCAGAAATCTACGGATAAAGAGAGTAGAAGCAAACTTCAAAAAACCTTTCCTAGTGCTCTATGTGTGCCTCTTTTGGGATCGTTCAAATATTACGTAACGTCACAGGGGGAGGGAGGGGGTCTTACATAGTGTTACGGTCCATACAAAAAAATAAAATTTCCCATACAAAAGCTGTTACGTGGGGGAGGGAGGCAGTCTAAAATTGGCAAATTTTGCGTTACGTAATATTTGAATGAAGCCTTTTTGTTGCTTTCAATGAACGCCCTCTACAATTCCAACAGCGCAGCAGTAAGAAGGTATGCTGTTTAGAATATTGCAAGATAACGTCATAAGGGATGATTCAAATATTACGTTATGCAATATATGGCAATTTTTAACACCCTCCCGCCTCCACGTAACAGCTTTTGTATGGAAAATTTTAAATTATGGATTGTACCACTACGGAAGACTCCCGCACTCCCATGATGCGTCAAGTAATATTTGAACGATCCCTAAAGGCGGCGTAAGTGAGTTCAAAGCTGTGATCAAGTGGCAACTTGGACCAGAAATAAGCGCGACAAGAGTGCTTACTACGATTGCCGCTGCGTCGTGATTGCTTTTTACATTCATTTTGCACTCCCTTCATGCACGATTGCATAACTTTCATGGTAGGCTGAAAAGAACGGTACGCTACTCTTATCCATGTCAGGTTAGACTGGCCCTTAAACAAAAAAGTTGTAAAATTCAACGGGGCACCCCATATATATGGGCCTTAGGGTAAGAAAAAGGTCTCTCAAAATTTCAACTCAATTGGTTGCGCCACCAGCTGGCGCATTCAATTCGGAGATTGTGTGGTTTATTCGTTTCAAAAATTTACCCTTTGTCACTGTTTCGTTCTGCATACTAATTAAGCGTGTTCAATTGGGCCCAGAATTACAAATACACTAGTTGATACCCTAATGAACATAATTGCAGAAGGATGTGTCTTAATTTGAGCTCATTTTCATTACCATTTCAGTTGTTGAAAGTTAGGCTTAGATCAGAACTCCCGTACATTCACATATATGCATGCGTCATGCACAGCAGCTCGCCCGGCGTCATAGGTGGTTATGATGCGCCTAGTCGTAACCATCAAACGACCAAAAGAGTTGAAATTTTCAGGAAGTCTTCCTCTTACCCTAAGGAATAATTCTGGAGGATGCCCCGTGGAATTATATAACTTTATTTTTCTCCCATACTGAGCTGGGCCAGTTTAATGTCAGGTGATACATTATGGGCTGCAGTAAGAATGTATCAGTAGCAACCCGAATGTCACAAATTAATGTTTTGAAATCTTCTGCATGTGAATTGCACGGTGACGTCATCAAAAAATCGCTCTCTTTCCCTCCTTCGGAAATCTGAAAACAACGGTGCCAGTACCTGTCAAAGATGACAGGTACTGGGACTATTGTTTTCAAGTTTTGTGTTAAAGAGCGAAAGAGAGAAAATTTCGCCATGAAATGCCTAATACGCTTTACAGCTCATATTGCAAAAGTATCCAACGATTTTCCCCAACCGGAGGTCGCCATCTTAGATTCCAACATGGCAACGGACATCGACTTTCGGCATCCCCTTGTTGTGCCCGTTCCAAAAATACCCATATTTGCATGGGTTTTCAACGATTTTCCCCAGCCGGAGGTCATTTCATTACACAATTTACGCACTTCGAAAAAAGTGACGTAAATTGAATTTACTTCGTAAAAAAGTGATGTAAATTGAGTTTGCGTAAAAAAGACTTCGTAAATTGAGCTTCTAGTGTATTAAATCAAAACAACTCAAAACAAAACTTTGTTCATAACTTAGTAGTACCTCCTTTGATCAAATTGTTTGTGAACAGCTGACAACACCCATCACAGTGACCAAACCCACACAGTGCTGCCAGTGTTTCGTACACGCAAAAAAAATTGTGCGGTAAAAACTACCATTTTAGGGGGTTAACTTAAGCACTAGCACCGGCAATTTTCAGCAGACCAGAAATGCGTTTAATTTTACCATGTCTGTTGTCGAAATCAGATTGTTTTAAATTATTTCTGTCAAATGTACCAGTAATGTGGTGGGATGTACCGTAAACATAGTAAATTGGTCTGAAATTCCATGGTTGTTTCAAGAATGGGCGTAGTCAGCTACAATAGTAATTTTTATCGCAGAGATTTTTCCCGTGTACAGGACGCTAAAAAAAGACCCACTGCAAACTTTTGTCTCGAATTACTCTAGATTACGAACAGATTTGAATTTTTTGTTTAAGGTACATTGGGGGAAGTGTAATAGCGCGGTAAGTGGATCATTTGTCCATATTAAGTATAAATACTTGAATATTTTCGCATCATTGCATTGTTCTAGGCTATATACTCACTGACACACTGATACTACTGCAAAGGTTCTACACTGACACTAACACAAGCAAACTTATTATCTGCAAAATCAATTAATTTTAAAATTGGTTTCTGTCGTATCTCTGCCTGAAATCGAATACTATTGGTCTTTTCAAGTCATGGTGAACATTTCAGTTCTAATTGAATTAATCACAATGTAAATATGTAAATAATGTGATTTTTATAAATAAATTCAAATTGTTTGGACATGATTCACTTCCTCGTACTTTTCAATGGAATGGGGTAAGTGGATCAAGTATTACAGGTCGGACTCGATTATCCGAGCCCATCCGTGTTGGAAGGATCAATAAATGCATACAAAAAAGGTTGACGGCCCTTCAATTTTGCAACGATAAGACGTGTACTATGCTTAATAAAATACAGTAATCACTTTTCCTCACAAACAAAAAAAACATTATTAATGCGACAAATATGCGTAGATCGACATTGAATACAATAATTCAGAAACCTTTTTTCCATTTCGGTATAACTACCATTGGCGTAAATAGGGAGGGGCCAGGGGGGCCTGGCTCCCCCGAACCATGGCCTTGGCCCCCCCGAAAAAAAAAATTGGAGAAGAAATGACAATACAGTTAAAACTAGTTTTTAGTATCAAACACTTATGATACTAGACGCATTAAATGCATTTTGAATATGAATTTATGGATGATCATTGTTTGACAGGCAATAGCACTATGTACCTTTAAAACGTCACATACTGCCATACTGTTTCCTTTTTGTCTTGTTTGTTTTGAACTATAAGAATTGGCTTGATCCATTTGTAGTGGTTTTGTTAATTAGAAAACCAAAGTCTTTTCATATTTTAAAACAAGCTGCGATATTTTGTGATCAATTATCTAGAACGAATCGTTGTTACTGGAAAATGTTTGTGTATGAGAGTTATGGTAAAGTTCCACAAAAGAAAAATCTCGAAAATAAACAATTGTGCAGTAAGCGTAGCAGTTCGTACGTAGACGACAGTGAAGCAGTTGCATTCAAATGTGACAGCAAAACTGTGAACATTGAAATTCCTTTACATATAGTAAGATAGTGGCGGATTCCTTTTAAAAACCACATCGAACCATGTAAAATCGTAAATGTCGCAACAATTTTCTATGTTATGTTGACACCAATTTTCTGAAGTTTTTTGATTGGAAAGATAATAAGACCATGTTACTATTTGTTTCTGTAGAATAAACGTAAACCTTATTCATACTGAAAATTGTTTTAAGACACGATTTTTGTTTGTCTTTGTTAACGAGATTTTTAACCCTGGGATAATTCATTTCGAGAAGAACAGCTTCACTTCGCTTCCAAATGAAGTTGCCACTATAACTTTTTAAGTCATAAGTGACTATCTCCAGAATGGGAACCACATCAATTCGGTTCAGAGATATTATTTTCGTTATAAATATATATGCATTCATGTAAAATTTCTGTAATTAGAAGACGTTGCGTTATTTGTAACAAAAATAGATAAAACTTGTTTCTAGATTAATGATAAGAAATCGAATGTTTAGGATTCGATTTAGGATCTAGCTCAAATCAAATCAAAGCTTATAAAATGATATAGTGTTCAAGTAAGAGACTTTCACTACAAATATCATAAGAGTCGATTGTGATTTGGAAAAAATAATGGTTATTTGTTGTTTTTTTGACGTAAACATTATAATTTTTTATCAAACTTTCATTGCATGAAAATAAATAAGGGTAAAATCTTCTTCGATTTTTTAAGGATGCTTTGAGGTGTATTAGTAACTACATAATTGCTTGGAATCAATTTTTGGCCCATAGTGTGGCAAAAGTTCGAATCAGCGTGCTAAAAGTTCGACCCATGATATAATCTAGCAGATAAATTTACTAATTACCCCAAATTCAAATATTATCTTCAAGTTTAGCGAAATTTGCCTGATCGTGCGAAAAAAAGTCACCAACATTTCTCATTTTCACCTAGTTTTGTAAAAAACGTTTTTTTTTTTGGGCTTTGGGCTATTTTTTGATGAAAAATTAGAGTGTATTTATCTGTAAACATAAGTTTATATAAAGTATGTCTATTGTAAAAGTGTCGAGCCCCACCGATGGGGCAAAAGTTTGTTTAAGACGATTCTATAACATTCCCCAGAAAACCATTCCCCCGAAAACCATTCCCCAGAATTCCGTTCCCCAGAATGTAACATTCCCCAGAATTCCATTCCCCAGAATGCACCATTCCCCAGAAAGCTATATGAATATCCATTTTTTTTTTTCTTTTTTTTTAATTATTGCTTTGCGTGAGTCACCTTATGTGGGGGCGCAGATTGCCGTAGCGGTAAACGCGCAGCTATTCAGCAAGACCAAGATGATCTTTTCGGGTTGGAAATTTTCTCGACTTCCCAAGGCATAGAGTATCTTCGTACCTGCCACGCGATATACGCATGCAAAAATGGTCATTGGCATAGTAAGCTCTCAGTTAATAACTGTGGAAGTGCTCATAAGAACACTAAGCTGAGAAGCAGGCTCTGTCCCAGTAGGGACGTAACGCCAGAAAAGAGGAATAAGAGTCACTTATGTGACAGGCTAAGGTCTGATATGACAAAACAAATATGTAGGTAGGAGGGTTAGGGGCATAATGAACACACGGGGCGAAATGGAAACCCACTTACTCTCTGGGAATATGCATATTTCAGCAAAACTTTATAAACTGTACGAAATCTGTATTGTATATGAACGTTTTGACGGTGTAAAAGTTTACGCTTTGCTTCATTTGTCCTCTGAAATTCTACTATATTTTTTTCTCAGCTTCAAATTAGTTTATAAGCAAAGCAGAGGAAGCGGTGGATTTATTTTAAAGCAAAGAAACATATTTCCATTCTATGTAAAATAAGCATTTACCTAATGTGTCCAATATGCCCCTAATCCCCCTATTCATGAGTATTTTGCATATTATTATAATACACCCTTTTTTAATACATTCCCATAAATATACAGACTATATGTTTATTTTTGCATATATAGTGATGCACCCTTCTTTCAGTATTATCTCATTAATGATATAGGCAAAATATATCGATGGAGAGCCCATATAGCAAAAGGTCACTTGGCATAAAATAATTTGGTATAAAAGCCATTTGCCATCCAACCATACTTATGCTCCTTCTTTTCAAAAAGGATGTTCTTCATGTCATGCCAAATGGTCATTGGCCAAATGACCATTATACCAAATGGTCCTTGATCATTTAATCAATCATGCCAAATGCCTTCTTGCCATTTGGTATCCTTACGGAAAATTTTGTCTATATCGTCAACAGGATAAGACTGAAAGAAGGGTGTATCACTATTTTGTGCAAAATTAAACAAGTCATTTGTAATTTAGACTTGACGCAAAGAATGGCGTATCATTTTAATGTGCAGAATAGTAAGTTTTTATTCTGCCGAGTTTACGTAATCATTATATCGGAAACGTATAATATGATACTACGAACGTCTTTATTCTAATCGGTGTAGCCCTAAAAAGTAAGAGATGATGCACCTTCTTAAAACATTGATAAAAAGCTGCATACATCACTACATTTGATAAAAATTGGACATACATGTGAAATTATACCATTTGGAATCTACTATACCGAAAGAAGGGTGTAGCTCTATTTTGTGCAGAGTAGTGATGAGTTGTATATTCTTTTAAATAAATATTGGATATTGTGTTTCCCCATAGACTGATCTATCAGTTTTTATAAGTGCCAATAAAAGTGAAACTACTGTGATAGTCCATTTGTAAATGAAATTTGAATTATGCGTAAAGTGTTCATAATTAGCAGCACCAATGCTAATCTTCTCATGTACTTGTAAATAACTTTGTATGGAGTTTAATTTTCAAGTTTTTTAAATAGATTGTTTCAAAACTTTAAAGTAGGTATATAATTTTTCTGGGGAATGGTTCATTCTGGGGATTGGTTTTCTGGGGAATGGTTCATTCTGGGGAGTGAAATTCTGGGGAATGGAATTCTGGGGAATGGGTTTCGGGGGAATGGTTTTCTGGGGAATGTTATAGAATCATTTAAGACAATCAGCAACATTTTAGCAAATATGCTGAAGGTTCACTGTATGGTATTTATTTTCAACTGCCTATTGTTTTTATAAAAAAATTGATTATACCACTAGGTCGAACTTTTGCTCTGCCTTACTATGTTGGATATTAATAAATCCATGAGCAAAATACCTTCCATCCTTTTCTTCAAATAACTGTTATCGTACGAATTTTCCTGACAACAGCTTTATTTGAATACAAAAAAAAACTTATATCCTTCATTATGATGGTAGCCAAGCAGCTTTGAGATTTAAAGTTTTTAACTCTAACAAAAAAGGTTTTATTCAATCCTATGTTCAAATTTTGTGTTCGAGAGGTTTAGAGGAATGAATCGTTTGCTACAGAAATGCTGAGCAACAATAATCCATATTTTCAAACTAGCAAGCATTTTTTTTTTCAAAGGCTTGGGTGATACATTTAAATTTTTATCTTATTTTATAACTTTGCAAACATCTAGTTCAAATCGAATTGGAAAGGTAATCCTGATAACAATCTGCTTTTTAATCCTTGTATTCTATTCGAGATCTAAATATAAGATTGGGTTGAATACGTCATCTTGGCAATATAAAACGAAAACATAGATTTTTAAATAAATTTTTACTATTTTTCCATAAAAGTGACATTTGCTATCTAAGAAAATTGATCAGTCGGTTTTGGTCAATTTTTAGGTTTTGATCTACCTCTGTATGAAAGTACGCGACTATAATCGGTTCACAAATATTATCGAAACAAGCATTGTTAAGTTATCTAAATCCATTACGACTTTTAACTCTCATGAGAAGGGGCCGTGGCCCCCCTCAAGTCTGATGGCTATTTACGCCCATGAAACTACAGTATACTGCACCGAGTAAAGCGCATTACATCACTCTCCCAGTCTCAATGTCTGCGAGCAATTTACAATTTACTTCCAGCTGGCACCAGACGCCCATGGCTGAAAGATTAGATTCTATGCATTTTCAACTCCTTATCACTTACACCTGATATTGATTGATCAGGAAAAGACGTGAAAACGAAGTCGGATCACAAATCCGCCCACGAACGAGATTGGACCAGAAGCTTACTGGACTCATTTTTCGATCCGATGAAACTACAATCCACTTGGCAAACAACGAACGACGAGCGGTGATAGAATTTGTTGGATTTACATCGTCTATTCTCCGGTTTCAAAAAGTGGTTCTCAAATCGTTTGCCTGGCGGAGCAATTTTTGATGTGAAGCTTTAGTGTGGATAATGATCAATAACACAGTGGAACACGTTTTTATCTCAAAAAACGCTATTTACTTAATTAGGTGTTGCTGAATTCATTGCCGATTTCGAAAATATCATGACACTACAAACTTGTGAATAGTATCTGTGGAAAATGCGTTGTTTAATGGTTTTAGAAAACTTGCACGCAAGTTTACTAGCTTGTATGGCGATTTATTTGCTTAATAAACCTACGTGTGTTTCGACCTGTAATTAATATAGGAGAACTTACGTATTCTCGGCAGTCTAAGCCGATGCCGCGCTTTCTTTTGTGATTTTCTCGGACATCAGCAGACAAATTCCGTGTTTGTCTGTTCACATTTATGCGTTGCTCAATCCTCTATTGATTCACACCGACAGACTTGTCAAAGTGCTGTCAAAGAAATCTTTTACAACGCTTAACATCTCTTGTCAGTGTGACGATTGTCGGCAGCCTCATTCTCTTCGGCAACTTTCCCATAAGAACTGCTGGTGAATCTCTTCGGGCAGCTCCTAATGAGTCGCATTTTGAGGCGTATTTATTTAATTTTATGAAATCTCTGGCGGTATTGTTTGTTCAGTCTAGAAAATTTCGTCAACGAGAAGCCTGCAGAACAAAGAATTATCTGAATGTTTTCATTGATGTGTTTTGATAGAAAAACATTGTGTAATTGGCGTTTGAAATTTGGTTGCCGATAATAGTCGAATGGTGCTGAAGCCGATAGTCTCTCTATTATAATTAGGGTTGATCCTTCAAAATTGGGAGTCGTTCCAGGCTTGGAGAAAAAAAATTCTTAGACATTATTAGGTATGTAAAGTCATCTAAGAAACATATCGGAATAAATATATAAATTCGCGATAATTCAAAAGCCAAAATACACAATGAAATGAAACGATCTGAAAATAGCAGAAACCATCATTTATACAAATATCAATTTTTTTCATTGAAAAAACTTACAGTTTGTACTCATTACATAAACGACTTAAATGTTTCTCATTTTTAGCACATTGTCAATAGATTGAGAAAATAAAATCGTGGAAAAGATATGAAAGTTTGAGAAAAAAAATCTTTGAGATTTGTTGGAAATTGTCCGAAAAATCATGTTGTGAACTTTACGACAGAAGTTTGTACGATGTTTTGAAATTGAATAGTAAGTACAAAATAACTTTTCACACCATGGTTCAATACTTCAAAGCATTTTTCGTATACTCCAATAACATTTTATAAAGTTATATAAGAAGAAACATAACTTGGAGTTTTCAAAAATCTTAGTGTAGTAATTTGAACACATCAATTTCTCTAAGATCGATGAATAAACGAATCAAATTGAGTACCTAAAGCAAATCAAGTTAGAATTTAAATGGATTGACTCTGTTGGAATCAACCTAAAGACCCCTTTCAGCAAGGCGCCAACCAGATTCGGCCAACGACGGTGCGATTTTCATCGTAGGCCTCGGCTATTGTGTCGATGCCCAAAATGGTGAAGGGCGACCGATCCAAAACCACAACAATGTTTTGGTGAAAAGTGTATAAAAGTACTAGGCCCTGGTGAAATTGCAAACAGTAGTCAGTGCAATTTCCTTCCAAAACACATTTCCTTCGTAGGCGAGCGGCGTCGGCGTAGAAAGGGAAAGGCGATAACCATCGCTTTAGTTTCGACTTCAACAGCAACATTAACAGTAGTACGGCAGAAGGAGCAACCGAAAGAACTTTTCCTTCTCGACAGAAACGGTGATAGTGTTGACCAATCAAAATGGACCTGTGAATAGAGTGCTCTCGCAGAGGAACCTTGAAAGTGTGAACGGTCGACGAAAATGTGGAAAATTGTAAGTTCCGAAGCGGGCTTTATGTAACCCATTCTATGCTAATGAGCTTGTGTGACACCCAAGTGTTGAACTGTTGCACGGCAAAGAAGGTCAAACGAGAATAATTGGTTAAATACGATCCAGATGTTTGCGGGTGAATGGTGCTAAGGAACACAATGGTTAAAAGACTGAAATCAGTGAAGCATGTTGAATATTACGAGCCGATTTCAAGGATTAAGGAGAAATACAAAACAATATGAACAAAACTGACTGTAATAAAATAAAATAATGTCTAGTGATCAAATGAAACTCAGAAGCTGTGCAATGAAAAAACTGTAAAGCTGCAAAGTTCAATCATCGGAATCATTCGGAATTCCGATAATCGAACACCGTGCCTGCAGAAAACGAATTGATTTTTAAACAATGAATAATAAAATTAAAATGTGGTGCAACACTCGTTTCGATTTGTTACATGATAAACGCAGCCATGTAGTATACTATTTAGTTGCAAGTTGCTGTTTTTTGATATATTCGCAATAACAACAGCGAAAATAACGTTTTGGAGAAAAAAGTAAAAGATCGCCTTTCTAAGTAGTTTCAAGAAATGGCAGTCAAACAGTGTCGAATTTAATTGAATAGCAATTGATCCAAACTTTTCGATGAGGTTTAAGAATCTACACTAGGACGAATCAAATTGAAAAATGTTTTAAAATCCAATCTCCCATATCTATCTTATCATCCTTAACATAAAAATAGTGTTCTGTGATTTTTTTTGCTTTGTCGGTGGTCATTTGAAGGTGGCCTAGAGACAATGTAGGTTTTATATAGGGAAATTACTATGGACAAATTTTGAAAAATGTTCAAAGTACGTTAGTACTGTAATCTAATTACAAACTTATCATTGAATAATAACTCAAAATCAGAACCTCAACTTAGTATAGCAGTTAAATACTATAAAAATAAAAACTACACATAAGGGAGGCGATTTCAAAGTGTATTGATCTCAGGAGGGCGAAAGTCAAATAAGTTTGGGAAACACTGTTTTGGAAGGTTCTCGTTCATAATGACCCAGTATTTTTGTAGTGGGCAATATTCCGGAGTGATTGGAATGAAATCGACATCATTCGCCTTAAACCACTCTAGAACGTCGTTCGTGTAGTAAAGAAAGATCGTCGGATTGTCATAAGCCTTCAGGAGAAATAGAAAGCAGTTTTAGCAAACACTCTCCCATTCATGGTGTTGGCGGTAACGAAGGGTGTATTCCACTTTCCGTAAGAAACGGTCCAATAAATAAATAAGGCAATTTTGGAAGTTTTTCGATCCCCACTACCCCCCCTAAGATTTTTAAAATGAAAATTAAAAATAATTTGTATGGCACGTAAGAAATCTCAACTTCCCCCCCTTTCTTCCCATAATTCCTTATGTAATTAATGGAAAGTCCCCTTAAGTAAGTCGCATGCAAAATCAACAACTTTTTTGGTGAACTTCGATATCTTCTGTGTCAAAAAGTTCTTGGTAACATCACACTTATCATTGGCAGTCACTTACAGGTTTCGAACCGTTTTCAGTTATACCAGGCACCGTGGAATTTGCGATTCTCAACATTTTTTCTGATTCTTATTCTAAAAGTGCTTGTGCATAACTTTTGAACGCACGCATTGTTCTTTCGTCACCTTTTTGGAAACCTTTGCGTACCTGACGAAAATAAACTCAAAGCGTGTAAACAAACACATATAACTATTCATTTATTTTAGGTTAACATCTAAACAGATAACCTGAATCCACAATTTCACGCCACAATACTCGGTTCGTGGCTGCATCTCTCCATCCTCGGTTCTGCACCACGCTCGCCAAATCGATACGCATTGATCCGCCCACCTAGCTCGCTGCGCTCCACGCCTTCTCGTACCAACCGGATCCGAAACGAACACCATCTTTGCCAGGGTTTCGGTCTGGCATTCTTGCAACATGCCCTGCTCATCGTATCCTTCCAGCTTTGGCCACCTTCTGGATACAAGGATCGCCGTAGAGTTGGGCGAGCTCGTGGTTCATCCTTCGCCGTCACACACCGTTTTCCAGCACACCGCCAAAGATCGTTCTAAGCACCCGACTCCAAGTGCTCGCAAGTACTCCTCGAGCATCGTCCACGTTTCATGTTCGTAGAGAACTACCGGCCTTATGAGCGTTTTTGTACATGGTTACATTTGGTACGGGTATGAATCTTTTTTGACCGTAAGCTTCTTGTGGAGACCACAGTAGGCCCGTCTTTCACTGATGATGCGCCTTCGGTATTTTCACGGCTAACGTTATTGTCAGCCGTCAGCAAGGATCCAAGGCAGACGAACTCGTCGACCACCTCGAACGTATCCCCGTTTATCGTAACAACTGCTACCTAGGTGAGGCCCTGTCGCGCTTGGCCCCTCCAGCTAGCATGTACTTTGTCTTGGACACATTCACCACCTGTCCAACTTTTGCTGCCTCGTGTTTCATGCGGGTGTCTTGGTCTGCTACCTTTTCAAATGTTCGACCGACAAGGTACATATCATCCGCGAAGCAAACAAATTGGCTGGATCTCGTAAAAATCGTATCCCGGCTGTTGAGCCCGGCTCTCCGCATAACACCTTCTAGCGCAATATTTAACAAACAGGCACGAAAAGTTCCATCAAGCTTGTCGTAGTCCCCGGCGGAATCCAAAACGAACTGGAATGTTCGCCTGAAACCTTCAAACAATTCTGCACACCTTCCATCGTCGTTCTTACTCAGTCTTCAGAGCTTCCGGGAAAGCTGTTCTCGTCCATGATTTTCCATAGCTCTACGCGGTCGATACTATCGTATGCCGTTTTGAAATCGATGAAAAGGTGAATGCGTTTGAACTTGGTATTCACGACATTTTTGGAGGATTTGCCGTACAGTAAAGATCTGGTCCATTGCTCGATCGGCCCGTTACTACAGGCTGACAGATGACGGAAGATGATCTGGGATAATACTTTGTAGCCGCATTCAGAACGGTGATCGCTCGAAAGTTCTTCACCAATCTAACTTGTCCGCCTTTCTTGTAGATGGGGCATATTACCCCCTTCCTTCCACTCCTCCCAGTAGCCCAGGGAATTTCAGAAATTGTAAGCACAAAACATCCTAGCTCGTATCAAGAATCTAACCCACTTTCCGCATAGCTTTGCTTCAAAACCCCACTGACTTCCAATTCAAGGTTAGGATAAGGCTCAGGTTGTTTGAATCTCATGCAGAATTGTTTTAGGTATTTTTGACAAAATGAATAATAGATCCTTATTGGGGGGTCATGCACAATTAGGTCATGCTTCAAGGGGGGAGGGGTTAGGTACAGCTTGACAAGTATAACCTGGGTGTCAATTCTAGAAAGGTTCGAGGCAAAGATTCTACCCCATTACCCCGAATACCATTAATTCTAATGACATTACCCCGAAATCCGATATCACAGGGAAATATCATCAATGTTATCTTGTCAAGATAATTGTTAATTCGGGGAAAAAGTATTCGGGGTGATGGAATTTGATAAAGTGGTAAATTCGGGGTGATGGCATTCGGGGTAATGGGGTAGAATCAAGTGCATCGTAATAGTTGATGAAACATTCGTAGAAAACAGATCCTCTTCAAAAATACCAAGCGTATTTTTTTGGCGGAATTCTGTTAATTTCCTTGAATCTTCCGAAAAGCCTTCTGAAGAATACCTCTAGAAAATATTTCACTTCTACCAGTTGAAAGTGTTCGATACTATTACTGAACCCATCAGAATTGGTCGAGTTTTTGTGAAACTATTTGTATCCTCGATAGCAATGCTTCTTTGCGCTTTAACCATTTCATTTGCACGACTTTGATCGACTTTTTCTTTGTGAAAAAAAAACGTTTTTTATAAAAAGTGCTTCAAGAAACAATGTTGCAAATAGGCTGATTGTTTTTAATTGTTTTATAACTTTTTAGTTTTTTTTTTTTTCAATAGTAAATTGATAGTTTATCAGTAATTTTACTATTGAAACAATTAGAAAACTTCTGAATTAATGTGATGAGTATGGAATGATATTCTAATTCTTATTGCATAGTAATTATTCTATTTAGTTTGTCCCCAAGTTCGTTGAATATCAATGAAGACTAGAGCAACTATGAGATTAAACATCTCAATGTAATTAACATATCAAAGCCACTGTAGACAAATTGACAGGACTTATAAAAATAGTACGTTGACAACAAACAAATCGTGACGCCTCTCAACATTTTCGGATCATTGAATGAGAAGAAACAATTGAATTTCTCCTGCAACTTGATATTTAACGTTTCTTTTCGTTTGCTTGTAGCTCTATCTATTCGCGCTCGTATCAACACATTACCTGGAAAACCAAAAGCGACAGGATCGTACATTGATAATGTCATCGAAGAGCAGCATAGGGTCATCAATGAGATGAACCAAAAATTTTACAGATTTGGAAAAAGCTAGTGAAAAACTTATCAATTTGGGTACGTTCGTTGGAAGTCACAAGGTGCCACCTAAACCGTCAAAATTACCAATACTGTTGCGGTGAAGGTTCCCGTGCCATACCCCGTGAAAATCCCACATCCTGTGCCTGTACCAGTTCCAGTTACCAAAAACTGTCCCCGTTCCGGTAACGAAACTCATTAAGTTCCCGAACCATCCCCTTCACCAACACCAACTGCTTCAAGTTATGCACCCCACACCAGAGATAATTCCTACAGCTGTGGCTCTGACAACAGATCGCTGGATTCAACCTGGGGCATCACAGCTGCTCTCAGGAGAACAAGAAACGGCCCATTCAAGCACTAATGAACAGGTTGAAGAATTCGTACGATCTTTTCCAGTGCATTCCGGTTTACGATGTTGGATCGGACTACAATCCATACATGGGAAATCCGATTAGCAATAACCAAACAAGTTGGATCGGCATCGGGAAGTGCATTCCCACAAAGCCACCGTGAGTCGGATCTCCAGCAATTGCACGAATACCGAGGTCCACGGCAGAAATACGAATCAGGCAAGCATCATTATCCAGATTATCGATCATCAGCCAAGCAGCAAGCCGACTGCAAGTCCTTCTCATGCATATCATGAATATGCTTATTCTGGAGGAAAACTCTGAGACAGCTAGTCACAAGTTTCATCCCGAAGTTATCCCAATTCCTATAATTCTCCTACAAAATCATCTTATTACTCAAAGATTAATGATAAGTACCCCACCCCTAAGTTTCCCCGACCCCAACAAGTTTCTTCATACCCCACTAGTCCCACATTCAAGTACTCAAGAAGTACGTAGGCGATGAAGAGGCAACATTACGATGGTCATGACTATAAATCACCGTCAACAAAAACCATCACCCACTTCAGTAGCTTATCAAACCGTTAGAGAATCTTATCCTCGTTACGAAAAGCCAAATTTACAGCACTATCATACAAAAACCTACCAAGCTGAAAGCTATCACAACAACTACGAAAGGGAAACCGCAAGTGCGAGTCATCCTCAGAAATCTCCAAAAGTATGCAGAACACTATCAAAACCCACAGCTATGAGCTACACTACTAAACATTACAATGGGAGAGCATAGAGAAAATAGCTGAGCCTTCTGCACATTACAAGCAATACGAACACCATAGCGAATCTTATCTGACACGCGATGAATCTTATCCTGAGCATAAAGCTTCCATCCGAACACTACGACTCTCCATGACTCTTATCCTAAACCTAGTGCCACTCAGAGACGTAATTCACAATACGAGTCCAAAGAACCAGAATACGTCCTCAAGAATATAAGACATACTACGCCAAACCAACTCCGGTTTCCGAAAGCCCTCACATACCTCGAAGAGAAAGAACCTTCACGCGACACAGAGCACGTTTGTTCATGTAAAGCCACAAAAACTATCACTACGAACCCTCCAAGACCATAAGACTCAATATTTCTTCAAAATCAAACAGCATCCTTACCAATTTCCAAGCGACTCCCATTTGCACCCATCTATTCTGAATCGCACACACCAGCAAGCACAAACCCCAGCACTACTATTCTTCCTCGCGTGACATGATGAAGAACCGAAATCCGAACACCAGTACTATCACCACGCCCAGCACCACAGTCCAAGTCCTTCCCTCATCAGTCCACATACTTCCTATGATCATGCCACGGCCAGCGAACGAATACCACCATCATGTCAGTATGCAAGACCACCACAGCACATCATTATGAGTCGGCACATGAAAGTGGCTCAGATATGCTCGAATCGTCCCTCATCGAAAGATCACGAAGCCTACGAGCGGGCAGTTGGAGCAAGATCATCGAGCAGCACACCCCAACGAATACGCTGAATATAGCCACGAGCACCTGCACCATCATCATCCTGCCGAGCGGGGAGGAGGGCGGAAGGGGATTATAAAGCTTGTTTGTACAACCATCAGATCAGTTCCCGAGCGCTCAACGGCCACGACGGATACACGTGACCGGCGATCGACTGATAATGTAAAAACCACGTGTAATTTACTATTTATTTCACCAGCCTGCCTACACCCGTCGACATTGTCCGCACCCTATAGAGCATTGTCTCGCGCTTCTTCACCTGTGTGATAGTGAAGAAAAATAGCCGGAATACGTTTATCTAATAAAATTCGATCTATAACATCCCTAATTTCCCGGTTCTCTTTCCGCGAGTATACGGATGCATGGCCCGGATGATCTACCAAGCTGTGCACCCACTCGAAATGTTGACTAGTTGGTAAGATTCGTGCAAATTGTATTCGAGATTTGCAAGTATAAATTCTGTTAACGAATTGGAGCAATAAAGTAATAATTGTATCTAGTGGTTAGGTGGCGTTGAGTATCTAACTTTTGTCTCGAAAGAATTACCCAACAGATACAGTCCAAATTCTGCACATGGAATAGAATAAAAGGTGGGAAGAAATCATCTCATATTCTTTAATTTATTTATTAGTATCATTTCAAACATTATATTCATTTCTTATATCTAGGTGTTCTGTGTTGTTAGACAACACTATCATCCTAATTGGGTAAAACAAATTTAAATTTTATTAACATTTTGTTAACAACATATTAAATTTCATTTGCGTAGCAGTTCACAGTTGATTTCACCTGCTTATAAGAAAACAAACACGTTTTCAATTTACTTAGTTAACTAACTTAACCTAAATATATAACGCCCCATTAATGTGGCAATAGAAGGTTGTAACGCATTTTTGCCTGAATTATAAATCATGTTATTTGACATTGTTCCAATGTTTCAACATTTTATATTTCTACGTACCGCAAATCCGGGGGCAAATTGATCGTTTTTTTATAACTTTTTGTTGTGTTGTCCTACAGAATTCAAAAATTGTCGAATGAATTTCGACAAAAACCAGTATCTATAGATCTTTTTCTGTTTATGTAATCGATTTTTCATGAAATAATATTTAACATATAATAAAATAGTTTAAATATCTTAAATATTAGAATACGCACTGGGGGGAAATTGATCCCCATTTAAAAAGCAGATTTTAGAAATTGAAAATTCCCCTATCTACTAATTTGGATCTCCTGAATCTGAAAATGATGTCAAAATTCTTATAACTCGAGTATTTCATCAGTTTATTGCAAAATCAAACTTTGAAAATCTGCCTAAATTATGCCTAATGTAGGCAATTTCCCTTGAAATAAGCACATTATTTGAGAATAAACGATTTTATGAGCAAAAAACACTATACTTGCTATGCTGTATGATATCATAAATGAGATCAATAGTTCATACTAAAGTTTACACAACATTTTAAACACTCATAGTTGACATGTAGGCAGTCCCGTAGCGTGCGAGTGGCCAGGTGGCACCCGCCAAGGGCGCCAGCCTAAGGAGGCGCCAAAATGCGTGAATCACTCGGTTAAATTCTCAAAGGTGCATTTAGATTAGGGCTTATTATTAGTAACAATTTAAAAAAAATAGGACATAATAACAGAAACATACAAAACAGGTTTGAAATGCTTTAACAAAATATGCAATAAGTATTTCGAAACATGTTGTTCATTCCTATATATATTTTTAAAGTTTGAAGTTCAAATAAATACACATAAATTAAGTTTGTTAATGCGAAGAAACAAAGATTTGTATCATTCAGATTTGTCTGTATGCTAAAAGTTAGACTGTATGTTTCGATCACTGCGTTTTTTTTAGTAAAAGTTACAAGAAATATTTTCACAGAATACTGAACATGAAATCTAAGAATTATCCTGAGTGGGAATCCACGAAATTATGGGCAGATTTTCAACAGAAAATTGGGCAATATTCTCACAGAATCAATTACAAGATTCTAAGCAGCAGGCTCTTGCTTTTTCTTGATCGGTCTTTCACATAATTCTAGGTGTCATTCTGATATAATGTTGCGTATTTTTCATCAACTCTAATTATTTTGTAAACTGCTCTATACCTAGACGAAAATTCTTACACCAGACATAATTCCAGAATTTGTAATATCATTTTAACAGCAAACTTCATCTTGCCATCCAAGTAGTCTGTTGAAAAACGCTATGGATCGTCCCATACCTCCCCATAAATATCATGGATTTTTATACACACAAACTCGTTGGAACCCTTGACAAACAAAACGGAGAAAAAATCATTCAAATCCGTTGACGTAAGCCATTTTGTCACATACAAACACCATTCATTTTTATTTATATAGATAACCGTAAACATGTTCTACACTAGCTGAAACTAGTTTGTTTAAAAAAAAATGCGGTGGAAAAGTTGAATGTTACTATTTAGAGTTCTTCATTAACATTATTGTTAATATTTGATCACCTTTCAAGAAGTTTGCATGATTGACATTTTCCATGTTCACCTTCTCTTCCAACCGTAAAGGTTCTTTGGAAAAAACTTTAGATTTTTTGTGAATATTTTCCATTTTTCGATATCTCACTGTGAAGAATGCTTTCAATTTGAATAGTAATAGCAATTCCTTGAAAGTAAATTGAAAACTCTTCGATATATTTTCAAATATTTTTTAATTGATTTACAAACAGCAGTTTGCAATAAAGTTTTCTAAATAATGTCTTGACTACATCTACGCAAATTTCAAATAAAAATATTTCCTCCCTAAATCCCTAGAGAATTTTCTTGCTTTCTATATGAATTTCCTAAAAAATGGATATTTCTATAAATGTCCAAAGAATCTAATCCATCCGATCATATCTCAGAAAATATAACAATTTTTCCCTTCCAATTACTATTATGAGGGTTGGTCTTTGTTTAAGAATCATACTTTTGTAAAGGATTTCTATGGCTTTCGAGTTGTATTTCTGGCATAAGCTCTAAAATTCTTTCCAGTTATTCAGAGCGAAAAGTTTTAAAACTCTGCTTGAAAGCAAAAAGTCCGACATGAACAGCAGAATTTCTTCAAAAATTTGCATTTCACCAAAATTTACAAATTTTGTTTGAAACATCTAGTAGAAACTGTACATTTGTTCTTAGCTATATAAACTCAATATTTCTTCGGAATTTGTCAATGCATCTTTCAGATATTATTCAATTGTACTCAGAAAATTTTCATTAAAAATTATAAGAATACTCGTTTTTTCTTGCAGGAGATTTAGTCAATAATTTAATATGTTCTGATTTCAAGGGAATAATATAACCTTTTATGACACTTTTGACGATTTTCATAAAAATTCTCGTAGAAATCGCTCAGATTTTTTTTTTGTTGAGCTTTGATTAAGAGGCGCTGAAATGGAGGTCCGCCAAGGGCGCCATGAAGCCACGCTACGGCTCTGCATGTAGGCACGGCACCAGTGGATTGTTTAGCATCGACATTTCCAACTGTATTGCTTGCACCTTTAAAAAGTGTGAATATTCTATGCAAAACTGACACTTATTAAAATGAAATAGTTCCAAATCATCATTTGGCATCTATTAACTTAACAACATGGAATGTCTTTGGTGTCAACGAAACCTTCAGCATCCTTGGGAGGAAATGTTTTTCGGTACCGACCTGATCAAATTCGCCCCAGTGATCAATCAATCAGCCCCCGGTTTACGGTAACTCATTAGTACTATACCAGGGAGGAAGCTTCAGAATCATTTCCAAAAATTTATTCTGAATTCTCTGCTGAGCTTTCTTCCTGGTATCATAACAGCTAGTCCATATTGGAACAACATTTAACATGGATGGTCTGAAAATTTGTTTGAATATCAAAAACTTGTTCTTAAGACAAAGTTTTGACTTTCTATTAATAAGGGGATAGAGACATTTTACATATTTGTTCCATTTGGCTTTAATGCTCTCAATGTGATTTTTGAAAGTTAAATTCTTATCAAGGAAATTCCTAGTGATACTAACATCTACAAACCAAACCATGCAACTGAAGATGTTTGGGTTCGATTTCCGGTTGGTCCAGAAACTGTTGGTAAGGTAAAAAGGTGTAATACGCCCCCCTTAAGGAATAACTGCTCACGGCGTGTAATATGGGAAAGGTTTATCACAAAAAAATGGGCATCGCTGAATCTTTCAACCGCTCAAAAATATAGGTTTCTAGCTTTCATTTGACATGTTCCCCAAAAAAAATCCACCGAGAGATCCGAACATTTTTTATTTATTTTAAATTTTTTGTTCCTTAAGAGTACATTATTTTTAAGTGTAATCATTGTGAAAGAACAGTTTCATTGGTCTTAAGCTCGGATGAAAGTTTCAATTCCAAATAAAAACTCATAAAATAAATATACGTACATATACATGAGGTTCAATTTTGTAAAAAACAAAACTGTCCTATGTGATTTTGAGGATTTAATGAGCCATAGGTCACTTATCCGATTAGATGTGTTGGAAGTTTCAACTGTTGGACACTTATTCATACTGTGAAAAGTATATCGATCCGAGCATTATTTCCTTTCATGAAGAATATATCAAATTTCTTCTTCTTATATCTGACATTACACCTCTGCTGAAACATAGTCTGCTTCTCAGCTTAGAGTTCGTTTAGCACTTAGTTATTTTCTTTGTCAATCAACCGTGATTTCATAAATTACCGTCCGTATTGGTTTATTATGAGGTTCATTAAGAGTAAGAATCGATCAACATTACAACAGCTCGCGAAAGGGAACGAAATATGCTTGCACATACGTCCTTTACCCCAAGCTTCAGCAAAAAAAACATCAAAAATCTCCATTGGGGCACCCCGGAGTAAGTGACAATCCAAAGAATTTTTAATAGTATTGAAATTATTTTGATGTCTTAACAAATAGGACAACATGAAACATGGATATTTATGTGATTGATGGCAACGGTAAGTATTATGAGGTAGATTATCAAGTTTAAACTTCATGTGTCCCACTTGCCCCGCAGAGTAGAGTAACTGCAATTTACAGTAGATTTTTAAGACTTTCTTCTGAGGGTTTCAATATTGCTGTTTTGCGTTTGACGTGCAAATCCAGTCTAACTGAGCTTCATCGCGGAACCAGTTACCAAACGGATACTTAGCAACCATGGTCCATATCACCGCCAACCTAGCAAAGAAAATCAATCTTTGACTTCGCCTCCCTTGTTAAAAATCTCACCGCATTTGGTGTTCCCCGCATTTGATATTTCATTTCAAAACGCACACAGCAATATCTCCCAAAGATACCTTCCCCATTCGTTCGCACATCAGCAGATACAGGGTTCATCATTTTTTTACGTCGGTATTTGAAATTGAATGAATTTAAAAAAATATCAATCAATTTCTATTTATGAGGTATTTTTAATTCCATTTAAACCGTTGTAATTTTTTTGGGCTATTTCGATGAAAACAACATAAATCAAGTGGCTGCATGTCGTAGCAAAATGAGCTTTTTTTTGCTGCATTTCTCATTACCTTGTGAAGCGTTTTAGGGGGTTTTGCGATGATATCTGCACAAATGACTTCCTTAAGCTTGTCAAACAGTTCAAGATTTTCTAGCATACGCTTTGCTTTTCGAATAGCTCCATAAACTTAAGTCAGGAGGAGTCAAAATCAGGATCTATAAATTAAAAATCTCTATTGAATTGCAGTGAGAAAATAGAGCGCCGCACGCTATGTCTGAACAGACCGATTATAAAAATCGAATGTACCGTAATTCGGGGTGTAGTTGATCAGCGGGGAGAAGTTGATCAATTCGCGTACCACATGTATAAACTGTCAAAAGAGCTATGATTCGATTTCAATCAGCACAATTTCTGTGACGTCAATATTACCTGGGGGCTGCTCTTTAATGTTTCTTAGTTCGGTTTGACATTCAAGATAAATTATACCATGGAAAAACAGATTTTTTATGAAATGTTTGACGAACTGTTGAAAGGTGCTTCTCCAAACAATCTTACTATTGACAAGACTATATGAAGACACCATTTGAATAAACTGTTTTCATACATTACAGATGTGTTCTGTGAATCCAGGTTTGAATTTGCTTAGTGGATAAACAATCATTTTCTGAGTAAAAAATATATAGTTTTGTGCGCGAGTTGCAAAATTTCAAAGAAAATTGCATACCTTTAGGCGTTTAATGTGGTGTGTTCTGTAATTTACAACATTCAAATTTAAAATTGATCGATAAATCATTGAGTTGTAGGATGTTTGAGACTTGATCCAGGTTCAGTGACCCCAAATTTAGTAAATAGCATATCTCTTTATTTTAGGGAACTTATCGCAACAACTGATCAACTTCACCCCGGAATCAAAAACTCCACTTTTTGATTTTTTTAAATGTTTTTGTTATTAAGTGAACATTTCGTCGAAATTTCGTTTGTTTAATTCGATAGACATCCAATCAGTACATGTTTTAAAAATATTTGGATAATAATACATGTATTCTATTAGGAGTTACAGAACAGAATCGCTCGAAAGTGATCAACTTCACCCCATTTTACGGTACATCGGATTTTTTCTCGCTAGAGTTTAGTATTTGGTCTATATTTTCATAATCGCAAAATTTTAAAATATTCTATCGGTGAAATTTTTTCCACACATTTTGTATGGGCTGAAATGCGTCGAAGACGTGATTTTCATGGGATTTAGTATGAAAAATGGCTAAAAAGTGGAAAAAAAAAAAATTTCACCGATGGAATGTTTTAGAACTTTCCGATTATTGAAATATAACCCAAATACTAAACTCTAGCGAGAAAAAATCCGATGTACATTCGATTTTTATAATTGTCTGGTTCAGACATAGCGTTTTTGGTTCGTGCCAAATGCTGGTCCAAAATTTTACTACCGTGCACCCCCGCTAATTTGAACGCTACCTCATGTAAACCATCGGGGGTTCATTTTTAATTTGGACATCTAGTCACCCTAGAATCGTGTTTCTGGTAATCACTTTCACTGTTTTGTTTTGGTTTTGCGTTCCGTTCCACAGCGTTCCATTTCATTTTACTCCGTTCCATGAGCTAAATGACGTTTGAGCCATTTTTAATCTGAACTATGTGCAAATTAGCGGGTACAAATTAAAAAGTGTTCAGATTAAATGTGATCAAACCAACGGGGGTACCCGGTTCTTGGTCAGATAATGTTTCTTGAATCTCTAATACTCGAAAACGTATTCAAACAGACTCAAATCAAAAAGTATACAAACTTACTTTATTCGATTCTACGTGTTCCGCAGACCAAATTCTACCATTTTGCTCTAAACCCGACACGATTTTTCACTTCTAGAACGTTTACTTTCCGGATTTACAAACGACGAAAGTAAGATTTTCAACTTTCGCTACCTAACCACTACTTTCGCCGCTCCGCTGTATGGAGAGACAAAGTGACTTAATCACGAATCAAAACAAAACACTACTTGAGCCGATTTTACACTGGTACAAAAAACGTCAAAAGTAACTAATAAATCGGCTTATCTTTTTTTCAATAAATTTTTGTGGAAAATAACAGGAACTCCCTAGTTTTTGAATGCGAGCTTATTTAATGCAAAATTTAAGCAATGTACACGGCGAAAAAATGTCAAAAAGGTGATTCATTTTAAAACAGTTTTAGAAGATAGGTTTTGATTCTTCTAAATTAATTTTCTCAAAACCGTATGAAAGTTACTTACGTCGATTTGAAAAGTAATCGAGAATAGATTTTCCTGTTTCTCAAATTTGGCATTTTTGCTTACTTTTGACACCATTGTTGACCACGATGTTTTGAAGGATATAAAAGATGAGTTAACACAACTGCATGACTATTTTCAAATCAAGAGTCAGTATTTTGGCATGTTGTTTCGGGTGTAAAGTTATTCCATGGTCAAAATTGCACTGAATTGACGTTTCCAAAACATGTCAAACCAAATCAATCGATTGATAAATGTCAAAGTTATTCAATGTCACAAGGTGACTGATTCATTAGATATTGAAAATATTTAGAATTGAACCATTTTGTTGGAAAATTTACTGAATTACTTATATGTTCCCCGTTTAAATTAAAATCAACTTCTCTTCTGCGCTTACTTGTCCCATGTTCTATGTAAACCTTATAGACCGCGGGACAAATATGTCTAAAACGGCAGTCCAATCATTATACAAAATAAAAAAAAAATCAGTTTTCAACAGACTCCTCTCATTTATTTTCGTACTACCAAGCATGTGTAGTGAATCAAGGATCTTTGTGAGTGCGCATCGTACCTTCGTGCTGTGCGTACACGAATTCTCTCTGCATTGGTCCATGGACCGATGGGACATTATATGCTTAATGTCTCATTGTACTTTCTGGGGAGAAAAAGCTTACAAAACTGTAGCAGCGTTTTTTGGCGGCCTATCTGTTATACATTTCGGGACACCAAATATACATTTTGGACACCCTCATGTGGATATAATTTGGACAGGGGTATTATTCTCAATATCCATACATTGGATTCTTAAAATGACAGTCTTATCATAAAGTTTCAAGAGTTTACATGTGACTTATGTATTTTTTTCGCCAATTGGGATGTGTATATTAGTGATAATCAATAATTTAATTTAATGCAAGCAAATACGATCAGATCCACGGAATACGCCTGCAAGTATGCAGCATGCGACAAACCAGTGTGTTTCATTGGTTTCATTAGATGGCCAATTTATATCAACTGTACAAAAACCATAATCTATTTTGGACATCACCTGATTTTATGCCTTATATACTCATGTTAAGATTTTAGATGAACTTAGCTTCAAGCTTTGACATATTTTATCATATTGCCACATATAACTTTTTATGAATGCAAATTCTGAGCACTATTATTGATTTTGATGTACCGTAATCCCGGGTAACAATTGATCAGCGGGGTAACATTGATCGGGATGACTCATCTTGTTAAACGTTCAAATAAAGATTTATTGATGAAGCATTTTCGAAACCATGAATGGTGCCTCTCTTTCGTATATTCATAAGCTAATGATAATTAAGGTTTTTGCCAAAATTGCATTTAGTTCATGCGCAAATTTGTCAACTTTTTGAAACAATGATTTCTATCATTTTCACTGACACTACCGAAAATTCATGTCTCACATGAGTTCTGCAGACGATGTGATCAAGGAAAATGCGGGTGTTACTAAAAATTGCATCGCCGAAAACGATTCCGTTGTCAAATCTTTCATAAGTTTATTCATTTAGGCAACATTAACTAAATACTATTACGAATGTAGAATTTCCTGAGGAAATTGCCTACTTTTAGGCGTATTACGCGGTTCAAGGTGTTTTTAATTTTGAAATAACTCAGAAAGTAAATGACTTGTAAGAGTTTGGTCTTCATATTCGGCTTCAGGGGCCCTGATTTTAGTAAGAAACGACATTTCCCAATATTAGCGAACGTTGTTTACTTGGGTGATCAATGTTACCCCATATCAGCTGAATCAAAAATCACCAAAAACATTTATTTAAACATGTTTAAATCTTTCGAAAAACAAAATAAAGTACATATCTAGGAGCGGTGGGTGCCAGTACTTGTTTTAAAAATATAAAACTTGTAACATTTGTATTGTGAAATGAAAAATTTAAGAAAAACTAAAAAAAATGATCAATGTTACCCCGGATTACGGTATGTTCTTGAAATGTAACATCCTCTTGAATTCGTAGGTTTCACACATGTTCTGTTGATACAATTTACAATTTTGATATTTTTGAAGCCAATTTGTAATTGTTATGAAAATGGTCATCAATAATAAGTAGCATAGTGTATTAATAATGCAATACATGATTTCCCGTACATATATTGCTCACCATCTCATTGAAAATGAGCGTGGAACGACCAGCCTGTCCAAATTATATGCATGTCCAAGTTATATACGTTACCCTTATTTCGGGGTGTTATAGTTATATACGTTACCCGTAATTCGGGGTGTAGTTGATCAGTGGGGAGAAGTTGATCATTCGCGTACCCACATGTTTATACTGTCATGAGAGTTTTGATTCGATTTCAATTAGCATAATTTCTGTGACGTCGTATTACCTGATGGCTGCTCTTAATGTTCATTCACATTCAAAATAATTATACCATGGAAAAACAGATTTTTATTAAATGTTTGATGAACTGTTGAAGGGTTCTTCTCCAAACAATCGACTATTGACAAGACTATGTAAAGATCCCATATAAATAAACTGTTTCATACATTCCAGATATGTTCTGTGAATCCAGTTTTAAATTTACTTAGTGGATAAACAATCATTTTCTGTGTAAAAAATGTATATTTTTGTGCGCGAGCTGCAAATGTCAAAGAAAATTGCATGCCTTTAGGCGTTTGATGTGGTGTGTTCTGTAATTTACAACATTCAATTAAAATTGACCGATAAATCAGTAAGTTGTAAGATTTTTGAGACTTGATCCAGATTCAGCGACTCCAATTTAGTTAATAGCATATCCCATTATTTTAGGAAACTTATCGCAATAATTGATCAACTACACCCCGGAATCAAAAAACTCCACTTTTTGATTTATTTTTAATGTTTTTGTTATTAAGTGAACATTTCGTCGAAATTTCATTTGTATAATTCGATAGACATCCAACCAGTACATGTTTTAAAAATATGTGGATAGTAATACATGTATTCTACTAGGAGTTACAGAACAGAATCGCTCGAAAGTGATCAACTTCACCCCATTTTACGGTAATGTTTTTTTTTCAATATATGTTGTCCCTGTAAAATGGTATTATGGTTTGGAAGACTTCACAAGAGCTTCGCCCTCCTTTGCGGCATAAGCTGTTCTTCAAAGTTTTGTTGCTTCTTATAGACTAATTCATTGAATGTTGACGAGTTTTCAATATACGTTGCAACTATTGTTATACAGATGTTATAGCATGAGATTATGTTATTTTAGAATTATTAAATTCCATACGATTTTCTTTCTGATTGTTCAGTTTCAATTAAATATTTTTTAAATATTATTAAGTTTACATCTCTTCTTTTCATCATAAGCTGTTCTTTAAAGTTTTGTTGCTTCTTAAGGGCTAATTCATTGGGTATTTACAAGATATCGATAAACTTGGCAACTATTTGTGCCGTCTGTTGAATGAAGTAACTAATGCCTCCACACGCAAACCAAAGTTACATTTACATTAACAACTTTCTGGAGCTTTCAAACAAAAGACAGTTGTAGAATTAATAAGAACATCCTATACCGAGTACCGTAATTTCGGGTGAAATTGATCATTTTTCACGGTTATTCTAGTATTTTTTCTATAATGTTAACAATGCCAAACAACTAAATGCAGGAAAACAAGTACGAAGGTGAGCCTCATCGACGTGCGTACCGAAATTTTCTAACAAATGTAATTTTAGTGTTAACAAATACCTCTAAAATAAAAAATCAGAGGAACTCATTTCGGGGTGAAATTGATCACTTGTCAATGCCATTATTGTTAGTTTCCAAAACAACTCTATATGATAAATTTGAGCTCCCTGAATCCGAATATGCTTGTAAAATTCTTAACAATGCAATATTTATTTAAATAACGAATAGTTAAATTTCAAGAATTACGCGGAAAACGCCTAAATGTATGCAATTTCCTTAGGAATTCAATGATATCTAACAGAAATTCAATTATTTCAACCATATGAGCAAATTGGTACGAGTTTTGGTGATGAAATCTTTTTTGGGGATATATCTCAAGCATCCTCACAAACTTTCAGGTTTATACCATGTTCAAATCCTTGCTTAGAAATAGAAGTTCATGGGTGTTTGTCAATACTGCACCGTGCATGATTTTGAAATTTTACGTTATTTTCATAGTAATAAACATTCTTTAACGCAAAAAACTTCACAACACACAATTCGACAATAGTTACGACAAACAACGTTCATTTACTGCAACTTACATTGATATTTGTGCTCCATTACGAATAAATAAAATCGTGTGATACGATGATCAATTTTTCCCTTCTGATCAATTTCACCCGATTTTACGGTACCCCCGTTGGTTTGACCACATTTAATTTGAACACTTTTAAATTTGTACCCTGCTAATTTTGCACACCGTTCAGATTAAAAATGGTTCAAACGTCATTTAGCTCATGGAACGTAGTGAAGTGGAATGGAACGCTGTGGAACGGAGCGCAGAATGAAAACAAAACAGTGAAAAAGGTAACCAGAAACACGGTTCTAGGGTGCCGAGATGTTTCAAATTAAAAATGAACCCCGATGGTTTGAATGAGGTATCGTTCAAATTAACGGGGTACACTGTATATGAAGAATGGAGAATCCTTATTTGCCCCAAACCATATCAAGTAGCGCTAGGCAATGACTATTTTTTGAATACTTCTCATATACTGATACATATAGGTGAAAAATTTTTTTTACCCAAATTTTGATCCCTAGAATATTATTGTTTTTTTTTTGGTTTTTGTTTCTGTTCGGGATGAACCTAGAATATCATTTCCCCGAACGTTATTTTTCCCGCAATCCATTTTCCCGAATGACCCGAAATTTATATCGTGGTATTAGGATAGAACCAAAATAGATGCAGTTCAAAATGAATAACAAACAATCTTCAGAGACAGAGTGGTGAACTAGAAAGAAGGATAAGGAAAACAAGTAAAAATGCTGAGTTCGGAGAAACTTAATAGAACCGCTGATCAAAAAAGCAAGGTGCATATCATATGAACCGGATTGTATGACATTTGCCAGAACTTATTCGCCAGAATGATTTTTGCCAGAAAGCCATTCCCCCAGAATCAGTTTTTGTGATTTATTTCCAAGCTTGATAGGTATCAATTGATCGACAAATTTATGGAAAATTTAAGACTACCGAGTTTTTCGATTTGTACTAGTAGCATGAAACATTGTGTAGCCAACTTTTAGAAAATTTATTTCAAAAGGATTGAATTATAAGCACAGTACAGCTACAGCGAAAAATAAATTGTAATAATATTTATGTCATTGTAATATTATAACAAGTACAAAATGCGCGATTTACCATTCATGTTATTTAGTCTATTTAGTTACAATCTTTCGCATACAATTTTATACAGTTCTTACGACGTACAAGTAGTATGGCGAACTTGACGTAAGATTACCTTTTTTGCCTTTTTATAGCTGACCTGACAAAAAAGAGCTGAGACGTTTGGCACGAATCAGTTCAGTCGAACTGAATAATGTATCTTTGCGAAAAATCGCAAAATAACTAAAAAGAATAGCCTTTCATTCAAAGAAGGGATACTAATGTTTGAAATATGATCAGTTTAGAGCCAATAATTATTTTAACAGTATAACTCTAATGGCTCACCTTAACGTTCTTTCGGTCTATTCATTTATTTATTTATTTATTTATTTAATTCAACAACAGGCTAAGTAGCCCCAATGATACTGTTAAAACTAAAGACAGCAATATGAATACAAAAAGAAAAAAAAAAACAAAATCCTAAACATAATCTTGGTCACAGTCTCAACATAATCATAAACAGTGTCAGGAATGAATGAAACGAAACATTTAACACATAATCGTTGTCGTTTATCGGCTTCTAGCAGCAAAAAAAACGTCGGGAATCTTCGACTAAGCGATTCACGGTGAGGTGGTAGTCAAACAGTAGAGCAATTCTGTTGAATACGCGCTGGATACTTTATATACCTACATTATTCAGTTTTTGAAGAAACGATAAACTTTTTACTCTTGAAAAAATAATTAATTTTTTAATAGTTTTACGACAGGCTGCCGAAAAACTCTTCAATATTGAGTATTTACCCTGATTGTTGGTTCCAGCTAGACATCTAGAAATCTAAGGTGGAAACCGAAAAACTAACAGATTTTTTTTCTCATATTCAGTCACTTGCTATTCTTATAGGGGGAGATCCCCCAGTACCGGACACTTAAGCCACTAAATTCATAATTCGAAAAATATTGATTTTAAGGGCTCGTGTTACCCATTTATGATAAATATTATCATTTTTGTAGTGTACAAAAATAAATTTGAAAATAGAAATATGAATTTTGACATTGCGTTTTGATGATGTAGTTTAGTACCAAATTGATCGATCTTGAAAGGTGGCACCAATACCGGACACGATCTGGAAATGCCTCGAATTCTATAAATTTGAACATTATTGAATGTGTACACTATAGGAATAGTTTATAATTACCAATTCAATGCATTTGCAATATTTACAAGAATAATGTGAGTTTTTCTTAGTTTGCAAGATGCCTATCAAAAACCTCTTTCATATATGATGAAAAATAGCACATTTTACGATGTTGTTCTGAATGTTCATTCTTCTTAATTTTATTGCATGTTGATTCCATGATCGAGGAAACCCATGAAAAATGAAAGTATTTTGAGACACTGATGCAATAATTACAAAGATATCATATAACAAATCAAGCTGTCCGAACCTGAGGGACAGGAGGTACTGAACCAAAATTGTAATTTGTCCATATTTACTTCAATTATGCTACAAAATACATTCATACTATCAAATTAGGATTATGTTCGATCATGCTTGCGGGATCCAAAGTATTTTTTCATATTCAAAATAATTACTAAATAGGCTCAAAATTAAGAAAATACGTCAATTTTTTTAAGATTTTCAAACTTTTCTACTTTTTTTAAAAAGGCATGCATATTTCAAGGATGTGTTATTCTACGCAAACATTAGTCTACATAAGAGCTTCCTTTTCTACTAATACACCATCTTGATTGGACCATGATTTCTCATTGTTTCGACTTTGTCCGGTATTGGGTGCTGTCCGGCACTGGGGGATCTCCCCCTACTTCAGTACAATTATGAAGAACAGCCAAGGATCTATAAAAGAGTAAATGTCCTTTGAAGCATTTAAGTCCTTGTATTAGTTAGCCCCGAAGAACAGCTTAATATACAAAGAAGGGAAAATCATCATCATGTTGAAAATACAGTTGCTAATAAAAATAGTTTGGAATATGATCATCATGGGGACCTTCCTTAGCCGAGTGGTTAGAGTCCACGGCTACAAAGCAAAGCCATGCTGAAGGTGTCAGGGTTCGATTCCCGGTCGGTCCAGGATCTTTTCGTAATGGAATTTTCCTTGACTTCCCTGGGCATAGAGTATAATCGAC